>NC_138166.1:71360581-71563081 GCF_964165515.1 Mesoplodon bidens | reverse complement strand
AAAAAATAAAGATGTACTGAGTTTATTCTTCACTGAAAGTAACTCACTTTTTAAAAAATGTCTTTAAAGATGCGATGAAACTATTTTTGTCTTATGGACCATGTAGGAAGATTATCACACAAAAATGAGATTGTAAAGTATCTATCGCTAAGCCCTCCTTGAGGGCTCTCTTAGCATTGTATATGCTCCATGCTGGGATCTGAGTTAAGTAAGAAGTAATATCACTGAGCGTGTGGAGAAAGGATCCAATTTGTATTAATGACAAAATCCAGAGAGGAATATAGATATCTAACAAAACTATGTCGTTTATTAAACAACTTTTAGACACTTAATTGCTATTAGGATCCACTTAAAGTAATATTATTTCCCGCAAAAAAAGTCTAAAAAGTGTTGACCCAAACTTAAGTTAATGGTCAAAATTTTCCAGTGTAAGTACCAAAAGTGCTAAATCAATGGTATTTAAGCAACTAAGAGATAACTTTCCTCTAACTAAATGGCTCAATTTTACATTTAAAGTATTGTTTCATTAATGAGAAATGATAGAACTCTATAGGATCACAGCAAAAGAAAAACCAAAGGTTACTAATATGTCAATGAAAAAGTAACAAGTACTAAGGTAGGCCATGCAAAGTGAAGGTTTGCTTTCTTCTTGCCACTTTGAATTTGTAATTAACCAGTGCTTTTCCTAAAATACAGGATCACCAATGATATGAAAAATAAGACACACCATCATTATATTCCTTAGTGTGAGGTCACAAACTTGAACACTGTTATCTATTATTTGCAAGATATGAATCAGAAGATTGGCATGTTTTACACTTGGAGATTTTCAAAAATTATAGCATTTATCTATACATAAATTTGGACTTAGAAATAATCAAGGACAAAAAATAAGGATTAAAATTTTTAATTTAAATTGTTAGTAGCCCAACCTGCTAATCAAGGTATGTTATGACATATTTATTATGTTTCTGATGTCTTTTTACAACAAAAAAAGGAAAAATAAAAATTTGATGCCAAATGTACCAAAATTCATAAATAAAACAAGTATGCAGATAAAGCATTTCAATCACCATTATGATTGTTTTTAAACAATTGTTTACATTTTTATAAGGAATAAAACAGAAAGAAAAATAGTGCTATAATACTTGAGAATCAAAACATTTTTGTATATCTTTTTAAGCACATTTTAAAAATGTGTTAGAGTTAAAATAGCACATGGGAAAGCTATGTCTGTGATGAAAATGGAATAAGATACAAGAGAATAAAAAAATATGTTTTTACTGAATGATGCCACAATGTTGTCTTAAGGGATCCCCTATCGTTACCAGATATTAAGCATTTCCTAGATAAAGTTATAAATCCCTAAACTTGCAAGACATTTTCTGCAAACTATCATAAATAAAAACACAGGTCAAAAAATAAACTGTTTAAACATTCTCATGGAAATAAAATATATAAAAACATATATTTTAGAAAAACACTTTGCTCATAAATATAATTCTTTTTTTCTTGTTGGATGCTGAGGGAAAAGTATTAACATATGGTTATTCATATTGTTAAAAAGAACGATGAAGTATTTGCAATTCAGCACTTCTCACTATGTAAAGCATCCTTCTTATCCCTTTAGTGAAAACTATTTCCAGCACTTTTAGGTGAAGAACCTCAGATGATAAAGGCCACAGTGCAGACTGCTGTTAGCACCCCATTTTGTCACTGTGGCTTATGTTATGAAACTGGCAGAAACTTTCACATAGGAAAACCATTTGCTATATTTCAGTATAGAAATTGCATTGCTATTTTCTGTGCTCCTAAAATACCTTCATGGTGGTCTGATACTTGATCGTTCTATTACTAAAGCAAGTTAAATTGTAATTCCAACTATTCATCTTTCAGACATCACTAAACCTTCCAGGAATATTTTATTTACTATTTATTAATTTCTTTTGCAGATTGTGAAAACTATTTCAAGAATGCAAATATCCATTTCTCACACATTTAGACAGTTTTCACTCTTTACCTTCCTTTGATACACAAAATTTGCATACAATGTAATCTGATTTATTTCCGCTTCACGTGCTGTCAGCTTTAGCTTTTCTCTTATTCTCTTTCCTAATTCTTTCTCATTTTCTTCCTGTCCTTCCTTCCTTTCTCCCTCCCTTGTTCTCTCTCTGCAAGTTAATAAAACAAGATGAAATAAAAATTCTGAAAAATAATATATAAATGCCTCCAATTTTACTTAGCCAAAATTTCATGCCAATGTTCATGTAAGTTAACCCAGGAAAAGACACCCAACAGAGTTAAAGATAGAGACGGAGACTGGGGAGGGAGGGAAGGAGAGAGAACAAGAATGAGGAAAAAAGAGGAAGAAAGAGAATCAAACTTTTTAGAGTATATTTATGCTTTGAAAGAGACAATATGGGCTGTACTTTTCCTCCCTCTAGAAAGCAAAGCAAGTTTTGGATATTGAAAAACACTTTCTCTTTTTCTTCAATTTACTTTTGACTCAATTCTTTTTCAGAATGGAAACTGCATTATGTAAGTGAGAAAGTTATACATAATAAAAGGGCGGTTTCCTCATTTTGTAACAACTACCTTTATGGTGCATGGTGTTTTAATAAGTCTTCTATAATGCATATCTGAAAATAAAGCTAAAATGTGTACAATATGGACTGAAATCAGAATAATAAAGTCACCCCATTTAATTAAGTCTATAATGTCATGCCCATACAAATACTGCACAACAAATATTAAACTAACCGCGGTTATAAAATTAAAGCTTCACCTACAGATGAATTAATGTGAAAAGTAACTTTAATTTCTTTTCCAGACTACAAACAAAATTAATTTATTGGAAAATAAACTAAAATATATGAGAAAGTAATTCTAAAAATGTTTATTTCTAACAGAAAATTCTAAACTTATTTTAAGAGGAACATGGGAAAAATAAACCCTACATATAGGTACACCTGATTTTTAATTTGCTAAAACTTTGACACCAGTGCTTTAGAAGCAGTTGAATTTTCATTTTTCCAGTTAGACTTATGATATGTCGATTGCCGCATATATAAATCGTACTTCTTCCTATGAACACATGATCTCACTAGACTGTCTAAATATCCAGCTGTCTTTTACTAAAATTGACAATTGTCTTTCATAGGCAAGGTCCAATTTTTTAACTAACCATATCTTGAAAATGCTAACTATAAAAAATTTTAAAGTCAAGGTTATGAAAGAAGGGCCACACATAAGACAAACTATACAGGCATCATATAAATAAATACAAAGAGATAATTAAGAGAGCAAGTGCACTATTTAAATACATTCTCCAAATATAAAAAATTGGCAGCCTCATACCAGAAATTTTACTCTCATAAAAACTTTGTTAATACTAATGATATGAATATTTTGGGTCATAGTTATAAATAATAGCAAACCTAGGTAACTGTGTAAATCACTTGCATTTTGGTTAACTACACCTATTTTTACTTACCCTTCAAACACTACTACTTCTTACCAGTAGGCAGCACTATAACATCTTCTACCTGTTACCAATATTAATGTCACACAATGCCATCTGTAACTTATTACACATTATCTGACCTTTGCTTGCATTTTAGTCTTATTATTTTGGTTCCATGCTATTTATCTCACAGATATTCTTTTCTTCCTAAAAATAAAATTAAAACTTACAATAAAATATCAGCAAGTCAGGTATAGTATACACAAACATCAACTAGCAAGTGTGTAATTAATGAATGCTACTATTTCATTACTAGTTAATAGTCTATTCCTTATTGTAATTTAAAGGAAGCTGAAATTAAGTGTAGTATGAAACTGGTCAAATGAGTTTAGCATTAAAGACTTTTAGTTTCTGATGTTATATATTCACTAAACTGCTGCTTTTATAAGAATTATAAGGACCTTGATATTAAAGCATTTATGTTTATCTATATATCTGTTTTTTCAGAAAAAGAATCAAAGTATAATAAATTATTTAGAAACCCAAACACATAAATTGATAAGGGAAAGTATATCACAACACTTGTAAACAATTTATATTCTACAACTTAATAGTAGACCACATATTCACCTGACAGATTCCACCTTACTTTAACTAAAATGATCATTTTCTACTTCATCAAAAAGCACTTAAATGTAAAATAGGCCAACATCAAAATATACTAAGAGAAATTCTTCGGTTCCTTCACTAACTAATCAGAGATACACAGAAAAGGACCCTTTAAGTTTAATGATACCTGCTCATTAAATGATGCTAAACACTAAAATACCACGAACAGCAGGGAATTTCAGTTTACATTAGAGAAAAAAAATAAAAGGCTAAAAATGACTGAAGTTGGTCAGTTCAAGCTGATAGGGCACTTCAAATGAAAAACAGAAGAATAAAGGAGACACTCTAGGTTAAATTAGGTTCTCCTATTCCTTTTCTTGAAAGTGCTTAACTTCACAAATTTTATTTGAATTAGCTAAACTGCCAAAATCAAAGCAGATATAAAGTTAAACAGGCAAGTACACTTCACAGTAGTTTACCTCTTACACAACAGCTAAAACCTTGATTTTAAAAAGGTGATTTTGAGTTTTAAATGGGTATATTCCTCTTCTTCACTGAAGCAACTGAAATACTTCATTTCTAAGAAAACACTGCTGCACAGATGAAAACATATACAAAGCTTCAGGTGAATAGGTTTACACAATTTTGTTCCTTCATATATAAATGAAGAATTTCTCCTTTCAAAAACCAATACCTGATAATACTTAATAAAGTGCTATGTAGCCAATTAGAATTTACTGTACAATATTTCACATACTTTTTAAAAAGTAGGACATTTTCCTTTAGTTTATAACTTTTGACTTTGAATTTTCACTTACTAAAAGCATATAATTTCTCCTTGCTCGAATCTTACTTCCAAGTTCTTATTTACATTTGCCAAACAGTGGCATTTCTCTAGGAAAACTGGACTAAATCTTGACAAAATTTGTAAAGTAGTAATTATTGGCACCCCTCTCTCCATTCATCACTCCTTTCCCCTACTCAACTCAATTTTACTCTTACCTGTACTAGTTCCTCTTTTTATGAATGGTTCCACCATGCATAAAGCTTAATACAGTACTAGTGAATATACATGGTCCTCCAAGCTGAATGAATGCCCATCTTATAGGAGGGCAAAGGAAAGAGAGTCCTTCTTAACCCAAAGAATACGTTGCTGATTAATAAACAATATTGTCTAGTAAGAAGTATTTTGATCCCAGGGGAATTCCCCTGCAAACTTCAAATCATACCATTTATGCTTCTTGTTTCTTTTTGCATGTATAGCTGTTGTTATAGTCTGAATGTTTATGTTCCCCCCAGAAAAAAAATCCATAAATTTAAATCCTAACCCCCCAATGTGATGGTATTTGGAAATGGGTCCTTTGGGGGATTAGACCATGAAGGTGGAGCTGTCATAATGGGATTAATGCCCTTATAAAAGAGGCCCCAGAGAGCTTCCTCAACCTTTCAGCCATGTGAGGTTACAGTGAGAAGATGGGGATCATTGAGGAAGCAAGACCTCACCATATACCTAATGTGTCAGTGCCTTGATCTCGGACTTCCGGGCCTCCAGAACCATAAGAAATAAATTTCTATTGTTTATAAGCCACCCAGTTTATGGTATATGGTTCTAACAGCTGAATGAACTAAGACAGCTGTAAAAGGAGAGGCTCTAGAGAGGGCTCCCTTCTATCAGGCTCTTTCATAAAAGGCAGATAATTTCCCTGTCACTTAGGAACATTTACCAGTATTTTCTGGGGGTTTATATCTGTGCTTAATTTAGGCCATATAATCAATTGTGAATTAAAAATGCAAAAAACACTACTATATTTAAAATGCATAACCAACAAGGACCTACTGTATAACACAGGGAACTCTGCTCAATATTATGTAATAACCTAAATGGGAAAAGAATTTGAAAAAGGATACATGTATATGTATTACGTTCACTTTGCTGTACATCTGAAACCATCACAACATTGTTAATCAACTACACTCCAATATAAAATAAAAAGTTTAAAAAATTTAAAAAAATAAAAATGCAAAAAACAAACAAGGGTAACGGTAAACTGGTCTCCTGGTAACACTAGCATAGCATTTCTCACACTATTCCACAGAACACGAGTTTCCCCAGATAGTATTCAATGAATAGGTTCCACGGTAAAAAAATTTGAGTCTCTTATAGATGCACAGAGACTGTTAACTCATAAAAGGCTATAAGAACTGTAAAGGGCAGTGATTCCCCTTTCTCATTAGATAACTATTAAATCTCATACACGTTAGGGTTTAGGGAACATATTTTGCAAGTCTGAATGATATAATTTGCCTGCAACACATGTTGCAGGGATTCTGTAATGGCATTATACTTGAAAACACTTTAACAAATTATATGGTCTGAGTCAGCTTGTTTACACCGGCATACGTAGTGCTGGGCACACAGTAGGCCCTCAATAAATATTTGT
Source organism: Mesoplodon bidens (assembly GCF_964165515.1). Taxonomy (NCBI): domain Eukaryota; kingdom Metazoa; phylum Chordata; class Mammalia; order Artiodactyla; family Ziphiidae; genus Mesoplodon; species Mesoplodon bidens. Next base: position 71,556,568 of record NC_138166.1, on the reverse strand, counting down.
TTACTGGATTAGTTAACTGATGAAGTCTAATGCTGAGTTCAGTATATATTTGTGTAAACAGTTTAATATAGGTGGATATGTGTTCTTTATGCAAATATCTCTAGGGGTAAAGACCCTAGAGCTTCTCTTGAAAGCATCCTGACAATATCAGGGTGTATTCAAATACTTCTACTTTAATTTTAATTATTGTCTCCCTGTTAATTCATGACCAGAGACAACATATATTAGAACCATCATCTTTAAAAATAGTTTTCAGTATTTCCATTTATTCTCTAAGTTTAATTAGTCAAGTGTATTTAAGTCTTTCCTCTAGAAATCATATGATAGAGATGACAATCACCTCTCTTTCACTTTTTTCTCTCTTCATTTTCTCTGTATCCTTTTTAGCACGCTTTTATTTTAGAGTAAAAACCTAAGCTGTACACAGCATTTTTTAAAGTGTGCTATAAATAGCATTCAATTCACTTTGATTTCATTTCAAATGCTAAACTGAAAGTTTGCACTGCTGTCCCTTTAGTCACAGGTGAGAGATCAGCACAGGAAAGAGAAGGGCAAGGGCTGTGGAATCTGACAGACCTGACCCTGACCTTCAGCTCCACCTTGAAATAAATCACTGAACCGCAAGATGATTATCATCCTGAGACTCAGTTTTCTCCACTGTTAACGTATGAATGATAATACTGACCCAGCAGTATTGTTTGGGGGCTTAAATTAGGTTAATATGTAAAAGGTGTCTGGTAGAAAATGTTATTACTAAATGGTGTGGTGGGGTAGGGAAAAAGAATTGGGAGGAGAACTAAAAATCACAAAGTTTTATGGCTTTAATCTCTGCAACTCAATCAAATAAACTACTGCTTTTAAAAAGCAAAAGTTTTAGTGCAAACTTTCTAGAAGTATACTCATCACAATGTTAATGGTGGTTTTCTCTGGGTAATAATACTATTAAAAATTTGTATTGTTTACTTAATATTCCTCCAAATTATTGGAATATACTGTGATAGGTGTGTAGTACTTCTGAAATTAGAAAAACTTGAATTCAATTGTGGTTTTAGGAAAAATGTGTTTTAATATTTAAAGAGTTTCATTTATGTGGAAAATTAATTCATGAGGAGCTTCTCAGTCCTCAAAAATTCTAGAGAAATGAGAATTTTACTTTTACTATAAATGACAAATTATAAGAAACAAGAGGAGTTTTACAAATCCATTCAAATTTTTTTCTCTTGCATAACACCCCATGCCTTCCCCTCACCCAAAAAATTCCTTAAGTACCAGTGTTCATCTCACTTTAAGATATCAGCATCTTTAAAAATAATTGCTACGAAAGCAATGGTATACCTGTGGTGTGTGTAATTTACTTTAAAAAATTACTAATAAGTTCAAACTTTTTCTTCATTTTCACTGGGCATTTGCATATTTTCTTTTCAAAACTGTTCACAGCTTTTCCCCAATTTTTTCCATTTTGGTCTATTTCAAGAATCTTAAAGTGTGTTTTATAAACAATGAAGGACACTTAGGATTTGATATATTTTTGCAAATATCTTTTTATTTCATTTTTTTAACAATCTGACCCCTTTTTCTCTTTGTGGTTCCTTTTATTTCTTGCCTGTTTAAAAAGCATTTTCCTAATCCAAGATTATATTAATATTTACACAATTTTTGGTTAGATATTACGTAACTATAATTTTACATTTAATGAAATATACTGAGAATTTGACATGATACTTTTTAAAAAAATTTTTTTTATTAGTTTCTGCTTTATAACAAAGTGAATCAGTCATGCATATGCATCCGTTCCCACATCCCTTCCCTCATGCATCTCCCTCCCTCCCACCCTCCCCATCCCACCCCTCCAGGCCCTCACAAAGCACCGAGCTGATCTCCCCGTGCTCTGCGGCTGCTTCCCACTATCTATCTACCTCACGTTTGGTAGTGTATACATGTCCATGCCTCTCTTTCACTTTGACATGATACTTTTGAAAAATATAACTTTTTAATGCAAATAGCCAATTTACTCAAGACTTTTACTGAAAATCTATCTCTTTGCTGTTCATTTAAAATGCTTTCCTGGGCTTCCCTGGTGGCGCAGTGGTTGAGAGTCCGCCTGCCGATGCAGGGGACACGGGTTCGTGCCCCGGTCCGGGAAGATCCCACATGCCGTGGAGCGGTTAGGCGGGTGAGCCATGGCTGCTGAGCCTGTGCGTCCGGAGCCTGTTCTCCGCAGCGGGAGAGGCCACAACAGTGAGAGGCCCGCGTACCGCAAAAAAAAAAAAAAAAAAAAAAAAAAAAATGCTTTCCTTATTACATATTAATTTTAAATATAACATCTGTTATAACTTCTCCTCTCCCCGTCTTCTCTCTCGGTTAGCATAATCACTCTATCCAATTCCTCAAAAAAAAAAAAAAAAGAAAAGGAAAACTAAGCTTCATCTTTGAATTTTCTCTTCTCATTTCTTACATATAAACTACTTGAAAATCATTTCAATTCAACTTCCAAAATATCTAATTTAATCACTTGGAGCTCCACTCGGCCACCCTTGCTTAAGCCACCATTATCTATAGTCTGGTCTACTCAGTTACCTCCTATTTGTTAGTCCTGCTATGCTCTTGCTCTTTAAAATATAGATAAAATGAAGTCTCCTCTCTCCTGCTAAAAACCCTCCAATGGCCTTCCACTGCACCAAGAACCCGTGAACTGGTCCATGCATAACTCTCCAGCCACATCTCATGACCACTCTTTGTTTATCTTGCTTCCTGCTTTGGCCATATTTGTCTTCTTACTCTACCATCTTAAGGCATTTTAACAGCTCTTTTCTCTGCTTGCAGTGCTCCTTCATAGGAAAGGAGTCTTTCTTATAATCCAGATCACTTAAATTTCACTTCCTCCATAAAGCGTTCCTTGAAAACCTAACATAAAGTATTTCCTCCATGACTCTCCTTTAGGTATTTATGTTTTTTTCTGTCATATGAAAATATGAAATGTTATTACCTGATTTTTTCTAGTTTATTATCTGATGCTTTCTCTCATGTTTCATGAAAGCAGGAAGTGTATCTGCCTTGTTGAATGCTCTACTTCTCATTCCTAGAACAACGACTGGTATGGGATAGACACTCAATAACTGTTGACTGAATAAATGAATAAATAAATGAATAAATGGGTACCTTTCCATTTGTGCTCTTCTTTTTTCAGAAAGGAAAATCTCACATAAGCTTTAAAACAGCATTTAATAAACCTCCATCTAAAATTTCTTAGCGGGCTTCCCTGGTGGCGCAGTGGTTGAGAGTCTGCCTGCCGGTGCAGGGGACACGGGTTCGAGCCCCGGTCTGGGAAGATCCCACATGCTGCGGAGCGGCTGGGCCCATGAGCCATGGCCGTTGAGCCTGCGCGTCTGGAGCCTGTGCTCCACAACGGGACAGGCCACAACAGTGAGAGGCCCACATACTGCCAAAAAAAAAAAAAAAAGAAATGACTTCTCTCTCCTTCTGCACTACTATACCTTTTGGGTTGTTCCACTCAAGTGATGGTTAGCATTTTTTATTTTGTGGGTGTCTGGCCATTTCTCATAGATTATAAATATTCAATAAAATGCACTGAATGAATGGCTATTTTGCCTACCATCAAGTTCAGTTCTCACAGAAAACCTGGGAAAATGCTGCCAAAATCACAAACGTAGAGAAAAGTTGCAAGTATGGGACAGAAATTTTTTTCCTGAGCTGTTAGAGAGTAAGTTAACAACCTAATGCCACAATCACCTCCAAATACTTTAGTGTATATTTCTTACAAACAAGAAAGTTTCCCTACATAACCACAGGATCATCAAAATCAGGAAACTGACAGTGATACATTATTGTATCATCTAATGCAGTACTCAGTCTCCTTTCGAGTTTAGTCACTTGTCCTAATAATGCCCTCTGTAGCAAAAGGATCCAGTTCAGATTCACACATTGCATTAAGTTTTCAAGTCTCTTTAGTCTGTTCCACTCTTGAACAGTTCCTTTCTTTTATTTTCATGACCTTGACACATTTGAAGATTATAGGCCAGTTATTTCGTAGATCCCTTAATTTTGGTTTGTCTGTGTTTCCTGATGATTAGTTTCAGGTTATGCATCTTTGGCAGACAATACAGAAGTGATGCTCCTTTTTTCTCATTATATTCAATCAGGTGGTACATGATTTCAGTGTATCTCTTTACTGTGCTCACTTTGATCACTTGATTAAAGTGGTATCTGTATCTGCCAGGCTTCTCCACTGTGAAGTTACTCTTCTTCTTTGTAACTAATATACATTTTGTTGGCAGTTATTTTGAAAATATATCAATATCGCATTATTCCATTCCTTATCAAACTTTCAGCATATATGTATGTGTGTGTATACACATATATATTCATATTTCCCTTTTTATTCAATGGTTTGTAAATATTTACCTTATAATTAATTTTATTTATAGTTATGCATTATTTATTTTGATGCTCCAATTTTCTCCAGTTTGACTGGTGGAAACCTCTTCAAGTTGGTTTCTATATCCTTGTGGCAGGTCTCCATCATTCTTTAAGTGTTTCCTTCTTTTCTGGCACAAGATGCTTCAGGCTTATTTTCTAATTTCCTGCCCCAGTTTTATAGTGAGGCATTTTGCAAAGGAGCCCAGTCTCCTTTTAAGGAAACTGGCATTTAGAAAGGAAGATTTGGGTCCTGGGTGTGTTCAATGTTTTTGAGGTATTGTTGTTTCCAGGACCTCCCAGTGGGACAGATCTAGAGAATACATATACATATACACACCCACACCCAAAACAATTTCTATATCTATATCCGTAAGTACATCTATATCCATACAAAAGCAGGAGTTCACACCAATACCTATAACTTCAACCCAACACCATAGGGTTCATACAAGTTTTCTCCCTTTCCATATTTGTACCTTGGACAATGAGAAACCTGGCTTCTATATCCTTAATATATTTATATTTTTACTTGTTTGGTCAATCCCCTACATACAACTCATTTCTCTTCTTCACCTCCATTGTTCTTCTGCTTAGATGCCCTCTCCTCCCAGCTTGGGCTCCAAACCATGCCAGGCTGTTCTTCCACAGGGATATCCCCTTCATGCTGCTGATGCTCTGATACCCAGTACCTTCGGTAGATAGGCCCTCACCATTCTTCTATGGCTTTGACTCCCCACATCAGGCCATTCACCCATCTGGATACCCTTCTCAGTCCACTCAGCCTCAGATACCCCATGCCAGACTGACCTTCGATGTGGATGCCCTCCTCTCTGCAGTCAGGCTCTGACAACCTGAGCAGGACATCCCTCCTTTGCAGATACTTTCCCCACCCTTTGGACACCCTGCACTGGGTTACTAGGGCTCCATCACCTTTCTAACACAGATACCTTTTTTTAATCCCACCTAATGGCTTTAAGATGAAATTGTTCAAGAAGGGAAAAGAAAAAAAAAAAAAAAAAAGGAAGGGAAGGAAAGGGAAAAGGGGAAAAGGAAGAGCTATTATTATCATTTTAAGTAGAAAGTTTAAGTTTCTTAAACACACATAGCTAAAAATATTTGTACTGCTTCTGGCTTAGGGAGTATGAAAAATTATATAACAGCTTCTCCAGAACTGTTTAATTGCACAGCACCTTGATAGTCTGTATATTTTGCTATGTTCCGACTACTACAACTATAATGACTATGCTGAGCTCTTTATATACTGGACATTTATTGGTTTCCTCACCAGAATCCAGTCTATATTTCCTTCTTCCTGAGTACCCTAACTTTTCAGGCACTTGGTTTGGACTGACTCCAAACCAACCTCCACACGTAGGCACTGATTCTCTTAATTAGTCAGTTTACCTTGCCCTCCAGGCATCTGTAATTAGTTAGAAATGGGCCTGGAAGTTGGCCTCAGCCAATCAGCACATACCATTCAACTGGCCACAATAACTGGTTCAAGGGCAGGCACTTGATAAACAGGTCCAGAGTGACTTCTGGTAATGCTAGGTTACAAATTCTGTCTTCTCTTCTGGGCTGGTGACGTGAAGATGCAGGGCTTGAGAATACTATAAGAAGAGAGCCTGAAGATATATGGGGATCATTGTATGGACAGAGGTGGAAAGAAGCCCAGAAAAATGAGCCAAAGGAAAGAATTATACTGTTTGCATTCTATCAGAAAATCTTCACTGCTGAGAGGCAATTCAAATTGTTTTCCTCATTTCCCAGTTGATCTGACTAGTGTTCATGGACTCTGCTTCACAGAGTTACTCATTGTTTATTCCAAAAGGCCTTTCTGCTGCTATCCATGCACGATGATCTATTCACTTTCTAAAAGCAAGCTGGAAATGTGAAAGATTGTTCTTGATAGTACTTGAAAGACTTCCTCATTTGCTCTCAGTGGTGCCTGCATCACTCTGGTTCCTAGGTTTCTGTCCCACAAGTTCATGTTAATTGTGACTTCTGGACCCTTCTGTCTGGCACTCCTCCAATCTCCCATCTTGGTTTATTGGACTTTGGCTTTCCAAATGGATCTCAACACTATTTTTTTTTTTTTTTTTTTTTTGCCGTACGCGGGCCTCTCACTGTTGTGGCCTCTCCCATCGTGGAGCACAGGCTCCGGACGCGCAGGCTCAGCGTCCATGGCTCACGGGCCCAGCTGCTCCGTTGCATGTGGGATCTTCCTGGACCAGGGCATGAACCCGCGTCCCCTGCATCGGCAGGCAGACTCTCAACCACTGCGCTACCAAGGAAGCCCTCAACACTATTTTTGATCTTCCCTGTTGGACCAAATCCTCTTCCCCACTATAGCTGTTGAAAAATTCTCTGCTTCAGTGTTCCACCTGGCAGAATCTCACTCTGAGCATACCCCTTCCTCTTTGGACACTGTGAGATTCTGGCACACTGAACAAATGATGGAATCCTCACTCTGTATCGGGTACTGTATTAAAATCTTGACAACATATTTTCCTTTGACATAAATAGGTTATAAATAATATATTCATGATTAATGCAGTTAAAATATTTATTTCATTTTAAAATCACTACATATATCAGTTCTGTTGGCATTCCTTTATTCTAATGACCTAGTGTTCTCTTTATAGTCCACAGTCAAGCTCAAACTAGAATAAGAATGATTTCATTTTGATACCTTACATTCCAAAACTACCAGATTCATGTGGATATTTGAGGACCAAATATTTGCTTGGCTTATAACAAGGTCAGTTGACAATTCTTAAAACACCTGGTTAACTATGGACAAAAGCCTACTTTTTATGGCTAATGTATTAACTTCTAAAATGAAGTACATTTTAAACGGAAATATGTTCAATTAGTATCTGTGGACAGTTCTATTACTATCTTTAGTCATAGAAACTTTTATCAATCCCTTGGAACAAGCCAGGCACTGTGCCAGGTTCTGCAGATCCCATGGTGAGTAACAGGCTGTGCCCTGTGCCCTTGTAGGGCTTACCTAAATTGTGAAAGACACCAAAGCGTCACTCAGAAAACACACAATCACAGCGCCCTCTGCATTTGAATCTTTCCCTTGTATTCATATAGGCATGAACTCTTGAGTAAAATACTTAGAAAAATATCTGAACCAGGAGTCTTAATCCAAATGCTCACACAGGCTAAGCAGATGTTTAAGCCATTGAAGAAGTAAGGTGGGAAATATGGCAAACTGGCAGATACATGCCCAGGCTAAAGGGACATGCTGCCACTTGGAAATGTGGGCTCAGTGCTGCCAGAGCTTTACATGCTTTCTAGAGACTCTTAAATGTTGAAAAGCAATTTAAAAATTATGAGGCCAAACAAAAGTGTATGAGGATTTGGCCTGCAAGCCACCAGCTTGCAATATATAACAAGTGGCAAAGCCTAGCTTTATGATGACCTGATTTAATACTGTCAATTCAAATCTTAGGTAATTTCTCATAAGCAAATTCAGGGACCGCTCCTGAGCACCACCTCTCTGTGGAATGTATAACCTACCCAACAGGTGGTGTTTGACAGTGACATTCTAGGAGTGCTAATCTTCATAAATTCTGTTACCTTTCATTTTCATACGATAATGACCACTATCCTCTGCCTCTTCCAATTGTGATAAACTCTACTGTTCAAGCTAACTATACTACATGATTTCTTCTACTTTTAAATTCAAATTGGTTGTATATATCTTGTAATTATGTTGTTTTGTAATATTTAGGCCACAGAAAACACTTTAATTGTCACTAACTCTTCTTTGAACTTCTAGTGCATTTTTCTTGCCATAAATGAAGAAGTTATTCATGGTTTAAATCTCGTTTGATATTCTATGGTCTGCTTTGAAATTTCTTCAAGCTAAAATCATCATTGTCCTGCCATATGGTATTTGGACACAATGGGGGATTGATCAGCAATTTGTTCACATGCCCTTTCTTAAGAAAGTAGTTTCCTGTGACAAATCCTATTCTTTCATATAGGTACTCTCTTTTGGAGAAGAAAAGGAGACATTCTTAGTTAGCACTTTCTGTAATTTTTACAAAAGGCTCTCAACCTTAAAGTCTGCCCTATTTGAACTCTAAGGCACAGGATCTATATTCAGTCACTACTCAGCATGACAGTTCTTTAGGCCCTAGTAAGTTCATATGTCATCTAGAACCTCGTTGAGAGAAACAATCTATTCATTCCTCCGGAAATTCTAAGGCTGTTTCTTAGAAAACTGCATAAATGGGCCATGTTGTCTTGGTCTGCCATAAAATTATTTTGGAACAATATCCCTATTCTATCAGGATGTACTAAAATGAAGAGCTTTAGGTAAGTACTATCATATTCACTGTAGCTGTTATGAGGTAGAAAGTGTCTATTATATTACGCAGAAAAAGCTGGTCATAGGTAAAGAGGTTATAGTAAATTTAAGACAAAGTTGCAGCAAAAATTTAATAATTATTGAGGCACTCGATTCTTTTTTTAATTGATCTTCACTCTCTACTCTCATTTATAATATTCAAGGTTCTAACTTTTTTATTTTGCATTCTGTTTTACTGATTCTTCTTGAGTGTAGTCTTCCAGGCTCTGTGGCAGAATTTGTTCTTAAAGATTACAAGCAATTAAATTTAATACAACACTGACAATTTCCATCTATTTTTCTTTGATGAATCTAGTACTTTATAACTTTCTTACTACTTTTTCTCTAGGCTATAAGTTCTCTAAATCTAACCATTAGCTTGTTAAGAAGCTTGGAAAGGAGAAAAATAACAAGGTATTGCCTATGGATGGAATCAAGAAATGTCATGATGATTTCCCTCTCTTCTCTCTCTAACACTGTGTTTTTACCTAATTTGTGAAATCCACAAATAATAAATTCTGGAATGTGACTATCAGAATTCCTTCTAGTAACAATAAGTCTACATTTTTTTAAAAACAGCAAGAAAGATATACTGGGAAAACTCCACAGTAGTGTCAAGGAGACATTAGGGTCATTCAATTTTAACCTCCCAGAAGTTTCACATTTCAATAACCCTACTTCTAAGAAGGCCTGTGATTTTAAAATGCAAAACTCTTAAGGAGAAAAAATAATAGTAAGAGAGGTGGCTTCCTTGTCAATTAAATAGTAAACTGTCAGATGGCACAAACTGCCATGTTAAACCATTTCAACAGAAATATAACAGGATTGAAATGTGTGGTCAAAACTAGCCTAATGGCGAAGCTCATTTTATAATTCAGCATTGGGTAATGCAGGCCACCTGCCAAGTCTGGTGAGAGTGTGAGAAGGACACTTGCCTTAATAGGTAAAGGAAAACCCTTCAAGGAAGTTAAAGTGAAATGAATATGACCTAGGAGATTTGAAGAACTGGTGGGCCAAACTTAAACCTTTTGTCAAGTCTTGTTTTAACTGACTTTGTATATTAATGGCATTAATCTTACACCTTTCCCCGTCAAGTTATATATGAAAATATGAGCATTTAATATTGGGAAGTCTATGATTGAAACCTTAAGGTGAATTTTTAAAATATAGTTGAAATAGAATGTTGGCAGGAAGCAATTCTGTTGTGACAGGTCTTTCTGACTTTCAAAATATTTTATTGTCCTGATAGTGCTCTAATTCTCTTTCTCTGAGTCTGTCTCTGTTTATCTGTTTTTTCAATAGCACTATGCCAACAAATAAATTTTAAATTAATTAGTTTACTTCGTCTGCTACCCAGGAAACCATGTCAGGATTTTATTAAGAAATGGTGCATTTTATAGTAATTTACAAGAACTTTTTTTTAATGTGAATATTTTCATGCACTGAAAAAAGTTTATAACCTTTTTCTATTCACCCAGTAAAAGTGTTTTGCGTTTCTGTTGAGTTTGTTAACTTTTCTTGCACACCTACATCTTAGCCAAAATCTTGTTGTTCAACATGTAGCGAAAAATACACTTTTATTAGTCAAAATCTCCCCAGTCCCAATTAAACAAAAGGTTAAATTTGACTTCTAACCATTTCCCAACAGCAATAATGTGTATTCTATTGAGATAAGAAGGAAACTCTTAGCAACTAAGAATTGACTCATGTACTAAAGTCCTGCTTACAGTGAAATTACATCAGCATTGTACTGTGTGGTATGTCAGGGTGGAAATGGAACATAATTTCCTCAAGAGAAGAGAATACTTTTTAACCAAATGTCCAATGGTCTAATGAAAAGTTTGAAGATTAACATACTTTTTGCATGAAATAACTCTATTCCCCAAATTGCAGGTGTTTTCAAAGCCCACGTGAACAGTATCTTTTATAAGATAAATAAGCAAGAGTTTGATTAAGTGAATAAATGGACGAACAGAACTTAGGAGTAATCACTTATGTTAGAGGATATCTGAGGCTTTAAGATATTTGTTTTTCTCATCTATGTTTATATAGCATTTAACTTTTGGAATTAAACTCACATAAAATTAACTACCTGTGAAAATAAATACTTCTGTAACATGTTACAGAAGACTAGTAAAATTGTCCCCAGAATAATTTTTCTGATAAGATTAAGTTGTCCACAATCTACTTTAATCATGTTAAATGTAAAATCAAAAAGCACATTTGGAAGAAGAGATGGCAGAGATAATTATGTATGATTAATATTTTCATTATTATATTTTCTGCATTTTCAAGTATTTCAACAGTGCGTGTATATTTTTGCTGTATGAAAAAAATGAAAGAACTTTAAATATTACTGAATAATTAAAATAGGAAGAGTACCTGATATGTAAATACTCAGAAATAAGCCTGAGGCCCCTGACCCCCAAATAGTTCTGGAAATTATCTTTCTTTCCTTTTTCTTCTTGTGTCTGTCAACTGATTGCTACCTGGGACCAGCATTCTTTGCGAGTATTTTCCCTATTTGTTAACCATTAATTTGGTTCAGCATGTCATCCTTAAAGGTAAAATCAGTGAAAATAAAAGAGGAAAGACCAAACAGTTGCTTCTACCCTTTGCCTCGATGGGAATGCTCCCTGGCTCCCTACACAACAGTGTGTGTCCAGCTGAGGCCCTTCTGAAGTAGTTTTTAGGATCTATATGACTTAGAGCAGCCAGCATCTATTTTTCTTCTGTTCTGGAACATTCTGCCTTGGGTAAACAAATCTCACTATTAGTATGTTTTTGTGCTTTTGCTCTTCAGTATAAAGTATGAAAAAAAGAAAGTTTAAAAAGCTTAAACAGAAAGTAGGAGGTGTAGGAGAGAGTCAATTTACCTCCTGTAATTTTTCCCTTTGCTGTTTGTAGTAAAACCTTTAAGAAACCTTAAAAACTATATATTATACTGTGTGTTCTGTTCAGGGAAAGTGGCATAAAGGAGAAACTATAAGAAGTAATGATTTTGCACTTGATTAGGGATGTTAGAAACACCTATCTGAAGTAAGAAGACATTGGTTAAAAAACAAAAAGAAATCAAAAGGAAACAAGCAATGCCTTGTAAACACCTACTCCAAACAAGGTGCTCTTGCAGGTACCAGAGATACAGCAGAGGCCTGCGGTTATCCCTTTCTTCTAATTTTGGGCGAATAAGTTCCATTCTGAGAGAATGAGTGGGAAGCCTATTCAGGGTCTCCTATCAGGCTGAATTCTCTAATCAGGATTTAGCAACAATAAAGTTGTTGTTTGGATACTCTGTCTGACCCCCTGTCTACTTCTCAACCTGTTCTATGTTGCAGGTAGAGGCAGAAGGGATCAAGCCCCACCAGTAGATAAGACAGACTTTTTCTCTGCTGTGGAGAAGCTTCGGCTTTTGCTGTAGTGAAGAAAAGAGTCATCAAACAATTGTCTGCACAAGCCAAACTTTACTCAAATTAGGATAAATGCTCTAATGATCCCACGGGAGCATCTACCAAGAGGACCCGACTGGGTCTGGCAGGTTAGGGAAGGCTTTCTTGAGGATGGGAGCTTTGAGCTGAGCTCTGAAAGATGAGTTGTTCAGGCTACCCACATAAAGAGAGAGAGGGGCGTGAGCACGCTGGGCAAAGGGAAGAACTTGGACAGGAGCAGCATGGCACAGTCATGGATTACAGAGGTCCGTCTGGACGATGTGTGTAAGTAAGTAAGTAGATGACAGTGAGGTAGGCAGGGGCTTTCTTCCTCACCCCTGGAACAATGGGAAAATGTTAAGTGGTTTTAAGCCGGAATCAGATCTTTGTTTTTGAAACTAATCAGTAAGGCTGCGGTGAGGTGAATGTTTCAAAAGGGTGCAGAAATAGATGTGAACAAAGGAAATCGTTACAGCAGCCAAGACCCTGTGACTCTCTCACCCCTCACCAAAAAGCTGGAACTCCAGGAGTCCTCACCCGACTGTCTAGTCAGAGGGGAAGGATATGTCCTGATTCCAGCTGCATCGTGGAGATGCGCCCTTGGTATATGTGGCAGGGAATATGTCCGTGTATTTCCAGTAGAACTAATGCCAACTGGTTCTTCTCATGCTAACAGCATTGTTGTATGCCCCCAATACACAATAGCCAAAATGGACACTTGGAGGCTAGTCGAAGAAAGCATCACCTTTTTCACAGTTTTCTTGGACCTATTTTCTATTGACTCTCCAGGATGACCATACTCACTCCTGTTCCAAGAGGGAGTCACCATTATTTGGCAATTCTTTATTTCTAACTCTGACCTTTCCTCTTTATCCTAGATAAATACTTTCAACTGACCCCGCATAACTAATGTTCACTGGATATTTTGAAGGTATCTCAAACTCAGTATTTCTAATACTATACTTGTTTTCCAATCTACTTTGAATTCCATATCTCATTAATGGCTGGAAATCCCAAGTATTGTCACCATCTATCATTTTAAACATTAACCAAGTTCACCTTAGAACTACTGATACCTTAAATTTGGTTCTTCCTCCTCTAATAATAATAATTAATAATAATAATAATGGCAACAACAACAATAGCTAATGCTTATTGGGAGCTTAATATGTGTCTGGCAACTGTACTGAGTACTTTATATTATCACTTAATCCTCACAATGATCATGCTATTACCATCTCACTATTCAGAGGAAATTGAGACTTCAGAGAGGTTATTTTATGTTATGTCCGAACTCAGGGGTATCAAATACAAGGTCCTTCACAATTTGACCCTACCTTACCTCTTCAGGCTCATCTCTCACAATCCATCCAGCTTCTATGATTCAGTGATAATCGACCTCTTGACTATTTTCTAAATATGCCACACTCTTTATTGCCTCTGAAACAAGTTATTTCTGACTCAGTTTTCATGGTCAACCTTAAATGTTAGCTCCTTTATGAAATCTCTAACTTGCCCGCACCACTCCTATCCATCTCCATGGTTCATGAACTAAGTTTCTATCCTACCACTCAACTCAGGCTGCAATTATTTGTTAGTAAGTTATGTCTTTCTCGGGAGAGTTTTAGTTCTCCAGGTATGGAAAAATATCTTATGCTTAAGAGGCCAGAGCAGTGCCCGGAAGGTGGCAGGAGTTCTGTGACTCTTTACTGAAAGAATGGTGATACCTAACATGTATCCCCAGAACTGTGCTAAGTTCTCACACATATTGTTCATTTAATTCTCACAACAGCCCTACTAAGAAAGTACACTTACTTATCCCCATTTCACACAAAAAGAAATTGAGAGTCAAAGAGGTTAAATAACTGTCATGGGGATTAAAAACTGTCTCCCAATATCTGTTCTCCAATTTTCTCTCATGGAAATAGAATCCACAATTTTTAGGTGGTCTTATGGCCATCCAGAACCAAGACTTTATTTCTTTTAAGGCTTCTAACTGGGTAGTCCTTGTGAGTAAGATCTGAATCTCGGCCATGCTATTAAAAGGAAGAAGGTACCTATCTACCCCTTCTGTTTTTGTCCTTTTCTTTTGGCTGAAATGAGAAGACAGTGGTGAGTCATCCTGGACGACACAGAGGGGGACAGCACTCTAGAGACGGCAGAGCAACATGCAAAGCAATTTGAGCTCCTGGAGACCTCAGAGCAGATCCATTTTGATAGATTATTTCCAAAGATGGCCCCAGTCTGCAGATGCAGAAAGGTCTCCTCCCATTCTGCAAGTACTTTTGCAGTGTAACTTTGCCATCCTATCATCAAGAGGTACTTTCCCTCCATTTAAATCTGGGTTGACCCTGTGACTTGCGTCAGCCAACAAAATGCAGCAGAAACGAGACCGTGACCTTCAGACCTAGATCCGAAGAAGCCTTGCAGCCTCTGCGTTCATCCTCTTGAAAGCCAGCAGCCATGTCAAGAAGTTCACAATAGACTACCAAATGATGAGGGACTACATAAGGAGAGACAGGTCACATGCAGGAGAACCAAGTGGTTACAACTGCAGCCAGCACAAAGGCACTAGGCATACGACTTAGGACATCTTGGATGTTTGAGACCCACTCACGTCAGCCCAGCTGACAGGATGTGAAGCATAGATGAGCCTTTCTCACTAAGCCCTGCCCAAATTCTCAACTCTCATATTAATGCCTCTCTCTCAGCCCCAAAGTTTTGAGGCAGTTATATGGCAGAGAGTAATATAACTAAAACAAACACTGTGCCAGCTATACTTTTATGAAAAGAAACTTTTATACTGCCATAAGCCACTGTCATCTTGTGTCTCTGGGACATGAGTGGAACCTATATTCTAGCTACTCCAGTAACTTAACCAAGTTCCCACAGTTAAGTGGCTGAAAGAGGATTTGAAGCAAGGCAGTCTAGTTCCAGATCCCAGGCTCTAAACCACAGAATTATTCCTTCTGGAAGGGAAGGAGGGAGAGGAGAGGAAAAGACACATTTGTTTATGGGGAAACGTTTTGTTTCAAATAACCAATGAAATATTCCCTATCATAAGGTAAAGATTGCTTTGACGTTTATTAATAATATATAAACTGACATAGACTTCCTATTTGGCTAATATGTAACACCTATACTCTAATTTCAATCTTTATTAATATTTTTCTATAAAAATCCCTTAATTTCACTTGAGAGAAGCATCATGTATGTCTTTTCCCTTCCTATTAAATTATAAACTTCTTGAAAGCACAAACCTTATCATATGTTTTAAGTCCTTCACAACCTCTAGCAGACCATTTTGCCCATTATGAATATTCAATAACTATTATTTTCTTGATTCATTTAAGGAACACAAACAATGAACACTTAGAAAATGGTAATTGCTTTAAATCTTACTTTGAATACCTGAGGAAAAAATTAATGAAGTTTTACTTCATTGAGCCTAGAAAGATGTCAACAAATTAAACAATATTAAAACAAACTCCACGAGACTGTCTTAATACTTTTATTTTATCAGAACTTTGTGTGATATATGAAGCTTAAATAAATAATCCATTACCTTAAATTTATAAACTGTTTGTTCCGCAATTATTATTTGCCTGGCATACAAAAGGACTATATACTATGTATAATTATATTTTCTAGACTAATTATTCTGTTGAGAATTATGAAATATCAAAAGAAAGCTATATCACTGATTTAATTGTTGCCTAAGTCTAAAATGTGTACAAGGAAATGTAGATGAAATGGAGAAACTTAGGAAAATGGGCAGATCAGTGGATGAGGCGGTAACGTACCATCTATAAGGCAACGGGAGAAAAACATGCTTTTGCAGTTCTGAGTTTGAGCTCTGCTACTTTCAATCTATGCTCTTTTGCTACTTAAACTTCTCTAACTTCAGTTTTCTCAATGTAATGGATAGAAGGGTAGCTATCTTATACAGATATTGTAAAGCATAAAAGAGCAATGTATGAAAATCACCTAACCCCATGTCTCATATATAGTAGGCATACAAACAGTAGCTATAAATTTTATTCTTATTTTGGGTACTCTGACAAATCTAATATCTTGATGGCCCACTTATATTCTTCTAAAAGAAAAAGGTATTATTGACTTTGATTAGAGCACACCAGTGTTTTGATATCAACAACTTCTAATTTTCTAAAGAAGAAGACCAAGAAGGAGAAGGAGGAAGAAAGAGAAGGAGAAGGAAAACAAAAAACTTGGAACAATACTAGGTTGCCCACTTCATATTTTTCCACATAAGGAAGTAATGATTGAAAGAGCATTCCCTTTGGACTTTCTGTTAGTTTGGTTTTTGTCACAAGCCACTTCGTCATGGTTGGCATTTGTCTACAGTTTGTGTTTGGGGAACCATTGGATTAAATGCTGTTCTGTTGCCCAGTTTCTTTTGCAACTTGAAAATTGTTTGATTCTATGAGCCTATGCCTGTGTGATTATACAGATGTACACAGATAAATTCTTGAATGTCAATTAAAAATAAAA
Organism: Mesoplodon bidens; assembly: GCF_964165515.1. Taxonomy (NCBI): domain Eukaryota; kingdom Metazoa; phylum Chordata; class Mammalia; order Artiodactyla; family Ziphiidae; genus Mesoplodon; species Mesoplodon bidens. Next base: position 71,539,828 of record NC_138166.1, on the reverse strand, counting down.
TTTACTTATAACTGAGCTATAAAAGAAAAGAGTATGGAAAGATGTTCAAGATCTACACAGTTAATTTAAACATGTTGATCAATCTAGATATCTAGTTCCTTCCTTTAAAACTTTAACAATTATTTAAAACTTGACAATTGTTTGCTTTTTTGAAAACATATTAACCTTATTTTATTTATATACAGGAAAAATACTAATAGTGGAGTGATTTGGGGCTTTGGAATTGGACAGAATTGCCTACAAACCCCGGGCTCATCAGTCACTAATTTTGTGAGGAGCTGCCCAAGAACTTCACTTATCAGAGCATCTGTATTCTTTGGGGGAAACTGATCACAAATATCTCAAGGGAAGTTGTGAGAAGTAAGGTAAGAAAGCCTGCAAAGAGTAGTACTTGGTCAGTGCTTGGTAAATAACATTTATTTTAAAAGGCATATCTTTCCACCCTTTTTCTTTTCCCAGTTTGTTTCTTTTCCCATTTTCTTTTTCCTAGGAGATGCTCTGTATACATATGTTGTCCCAGCCTAATTATGAACAGCACCCCTTTTCACATTTGTAAGTGTACAAATTTGGACAAAAATGAATATGGTGGCCCTACTTAGGAAAGAATCCTCCCCACTAAATGTCTTTTGGGACTTAACCTTCATTCTTAGGCCAAAGCTTGTCAAACAGTTGTCTAAAAAAAATATAAGGATTTAGTGAATACCTAGCATTTGTAAGAGTGAAGAGTAGAACAGAATAGTTCATTTGCCTGGGGAATCATATTCTTCACCTACAATTTACATCCTTCATCTACTATTTACTAGCTATATTACAAGGTCAAGCTGTTTAATCTTTCCAAGTATTTTTTTCATCCCTCATCTAAATTGGTGACATGAAGATTAAAGGAGATAATAAAGCACCTAGTAGAATATATGATACTCAGTAAATGTTCAATATTGTGACTGTCATTATACTCTTATGTTAACACAAAAGTTCATACACTAATGAAAGAAGTGTGCATTCATACAACATTTCTGAGGGCACATGTGTTTGCATATAAAGTACTTAACATATGAATATTTTTTAAGCCCCCCAAAAAACTCTTCAAGAATTCTATTGAGGAAAAAATCATGGGTTTACATATAAGAACATTCATCTCAGAGTAGTTTAAAAACATTTTTTATAGCTTTGCTTAGGTATAATTTATGCCTACTGAACAACACATAAAGTTTACAGTTTGTTGAGTTTTGACTATATGTGTGTGTGTGTGTGTGTGTGTGTGTGTGTGTGTATATATATATATATATATATATACAGTCGAAACTATAAACACAATCAAGATAATAAATATCCATCACCCTTAAAAGTTTCCACTTATTTACTGTAGTCCATTTTCTCCCCTTCCTATCTGTAGACAAGCCTCAATGTAGTTTTTAATAGTAAAAGAATGGACAAACTAAAAGTCAAAATGGAGAACTAGATAAGTTAATATATATTAGTATTAGGCGGTAATATACTATGGTGGTTAAAGGCATGGACTTTGGTGTTGGGCAGCTCCGATTTAAATCTCCCCTCTGTCTCTTAGTATCTGTTTCACCTTGGTAAGTACTAGTCTCTCTGAGCCTCAATTTCTTTATCACTAAAACAGAAATAATGCCTACCTCAGAGAATAAAGGGCCTAAAGTATTTATAGGACACAGCAGAGAATACATTTCGGCTCCTAGTTAATAAGAAAATTGGGTGCAGGATATTTAATTAGTTGGGAAATGTTCATAATTAAGTGACAAAAGCAAGTTATTAATTATTTAGAGACCCACCATATTATAATTTTTAAAAACTATACATGTATAGATTCAAAGAGAAGAACATGCTTGTAGATATACCAGCATGTTAACAGTAAATATTACTAATGATTTCTATTTTCTTCATTTTTTTCAGTATGTCTATGTTTCACAATAAATATATTCTCATTTTGGCAATCAGATAAAAATACAGAAACTTTATATATTTAAAAAAATGTAAGTGTGAATCTCACTCATTCATTTAGTATTCAAACATTTATTTAGTACTTACTACATAGTAGACACTGGGACACTGGGGTTAGAAAATAAAAATGACAAAATATTTACTCTCAAGGGAGAAAAAGGCACTAATCACACTATAGTAATTTAAAGTAATTTTCATTTTATTAACAGAATAATTTGACTAAGAGGAATTAAGTGGCAGGTTGTGGGTCATAAAAAGTAGAACCCTACTAGATGCAGGGTTTATTTTTCCACTTCTAAAAATACATATCCTTTACATCAAGTATAACTTATCTGCATATGTTTATTTTATTTCTTAAAGTATTTTTATTTCTTTTTATTCTATATTTATGGTAATAAATGTTACAACATCCCTGTCTGTGTCACCTACCTTAAATTAGAAGCACTAAGTGAATAAGAACTATGTCTATTTAACTGTTTTGTTTTGCATTATAAACAGCTGGTAAACTAACGATACATCATGAGAACAAATCTGGAATACAGAATTTCAAGTTTGTATTTCAGACTGGCTATAAAGTAACCCATGATTCTTCTCAAGCAATGTAAGATGGTTAATTCACACTAAATTATTTCACTAAAATTAAAATCATCTCCAAATATGTTATTTTTTTTGGCTTAAATACCTGTTCTTTTTAAAACAATTACAATTAGTCATAGGTACCAACAAACATGTACACTGACTAAACATGAAAGCAATGAAAATGAAATTAATGAAATGTGAAGGAACTTAAAAATATTTAAAAGAACCCCATACTTATAGTATTGTTATTAACAAAACATATCTTCTCTATTACAGAAAAACAGTCTAACACAAATCTAAACTTGTTATTAACTATTTCAAATACACAGGAACTCTAAGAGTTACTAAATTTGAGCCTCCTATGCTACCATCTTGATTTTTGCCATCAATCTCGTTAAAATGTCAGGTTCTCTTGCTTTCTGTGTTATGGTAAATTGCTAATGTCTGACAACAAGCAGCACTTTGCCAGGCTCAGACATTATGTTGATATGCTAATGATCCAAAATGAGGCCACCAGACATCAATTACATAAATGAGACTAGGAACAGGGCCAACACAGGTACACTCTACTAATTTGTTCATCTCTGTTGGCCAAAAGCCAACTGCATGACAAGTGAATGCCCCTAAAGACACTGGGGCACGACTCCTTCGCTTCAGAGAAGGATTGTACTCTTCAAACCTGTGTGATCTCTATCTGCCTAAGGACACTTTAATGAACCATACAATGACCTAACGAGAATACATCTGAAGGGTTGGTAAATTCACATACTGGGAAGAGTACAAGGCACTAAAAAAAAGTTAAAAGTAGAAAAAAAAAATCCAAGACCGACATAAAACTGAATCAAGTTTCTAAAGCACAATGCAGGAACAATACAAAAGACAACATCATTCTTTTCCAATATTTTGAATTTTGAACAAGTACAACTCAGTATCATTAATAGACGATTTAGTGTAATTGGGTTTAATCAGAAGATTAAACACTTTTTCTTTACTCTCATAATGTATTTTTATGTGTGATATACTAACAACCTCAAGCCAAAATGTTTTCCATTAGGATACACCTTTGAATTTTTAATAGAAACAAGCAGAGAAATATAACTCCTTGAATATTATTTTTTGACAAACATAGAGGCAACTAATGAATGGTATCTACATATAAAGAGAAGCAATTAACAGTGTAGTAAAATAAATATATAATAAATACAATAAAATTTAATGTGTTATACAGTGTCTTAGAAATCAGTTGATAGGGGTTTAAACAAAAGGATACCAAATTTCTATGTACCAGAATCATATGGGGGAAAACTCTATTCTGATAAGTTTTTGTTATAATATAGAAACTGTTATAATAGTTTACTGGTTATTTTTGCTTACTAGGGCAGTCATTAACTCTACGTGCAGAGTCAAGCCATTTATTAGGGCCTTCATGTCCTTTCTTCAGCAGTGCCCAAGCCAGACCAGCTTACTTTTAGCAGGAAGAGGAAAACAAGAAAGTGCAGGTGCTGGCAGGCATGGTTTCAGTTGTCAATACTGCAGAAATGTTTGGTCTACAGGCAAACTGCAGCATCTGAGGGGCCTAACAATCACAGATTTCAGACCAGATAAGCATCAGGATGGAAGTCCTAGATGGAGACAGGTGGCTTCACAAGAGGCAGGGATTAGGAGAGGACAAGAGTCCAAGCTACGAAGTCAACGGAACTTCTCACCTCACTAATAGTTCTTTGGTTTGTATTCCTGCTTCGGTCTTCAGACCCAACTCTTGTGAACATTTTCCTGACTCCAGCCTCAGCCTTCCCAACTATGATTCAGATACGTTTTGACTCGCCTGCTGATAAGCATTCTTCATCAGCTCCTAATACAAGCCTCTAGCATCCTGGGACCTCCTTGTTCAAGACATAGTGTATTTGTTTTCCATTTGTAAGCTGTGCCTGCTCTCAACACAGAACTCCATCTTTATGGCATTTCTATGTCTCTAATGCTTTCAAAAGGCAATTATTTTAGAGAAACTCTTAGTTATCAGACTTCTGTATTCAAGTAAGTCATTTCACAGGTGGCTTTTAGATGAAGCAGAGTAAGCAGTATTTTCATAGACTGGTTGTCAAAAGAGGGAGACAGATGAGCCATCTCACATGAGATTATATTATACAGTGGTTAAGAGTATGAACAGTGGCATGAAGACAATCTGCATTTGAGCCTTAATACTTTATGAACCTTACTAACTTAACTGCTCTGTGCCTCAGATAATATCATCATCCACCTACAAGGACTGCTGTGAAAATGTAATTTAAAAAATGCCTATAGGGTTTCCCTGGTGGTGCAGTGGTTGAGAGTCCGCCTGCCGATGCAGGGGACATGGGTTCGTGCCCCGGTCCGGGAAGATCCCACATGCCGCAGAGCGGCTGGGCCCATGAGCCATGGCCGCTGAGCCTGCGCAACCAACTTGACAGGCTTGTGAGTGAGCTATCTGAAGGGGCTCCATCCTACAGGTTCAGTCTAGCAACCCCAACTGAAGCCATGCAGAACAGAGACAAACTTTCCAGCTGAGCCCTGCCAAAACTTTAGATTTGTGTGAGCAAGATAAATTATTATTATTATTTTGGGCTATTAAGTTTTGGGGTGGTTTGTTATAGGGCAACAGGTAAGTGAAATGTTTGTCAGAGTCGTCTAGTCAGCAACAACATCACAGTTCTGTTTATTGCCACATAATTAATTTCGGTACAATGCTACAATTACAGCAGTGGCTGTTGATGTTATGTATGTGCCTGTTGACTAGCCACCAGGCTGGACCTTCCACTAGGTCTTCTCAGTCCTCCTTAGGAGTCCCTTAGAGACTAGAGATCTTTTCAAAATGGTAGAGGGATTTACACCCACTTTTCTGCCACCCTTCCTCAAAAACACACATGGTGGAGGCTCTGACTATGATCAGCATGGCCTCCAAAACTGGACCTACATAATCACTATTAAAATTGTTGTAATGCTATTCTTCACAGTAATCATAGATGATCTAAAATCATCTATATTCTCAAAATGGCACTCTTTCAAACAATGAATTTTAAGCAGAAGTTTGTTTAGTTTTAAAAATAAAGCCACGTATATCAATCAGCAGATTTTAAATAGCATCGCCAGTTTGTGTTCTCTGTGATCTATATGAAATACCCAATATTGAATTTGTCTTCAAATTCTATATATGCCATGGAGTACAATCTGATGTGTATAATTTAGTTCAATTAGAAATTTATACTGTAAATAACACAGGTTTCAAAAGTCACTTTAGACTAGTGAGGGTATCATTGCAACTAAAAATAATAATTAAAAATTAAAGAAAATAATTAACATGCCTTTCAGCTTTTAAAATCAGACAGATGTTTTACTAACAGTTATAAAAACTGGAATAGTACTTGCCCTTAGGCCCAAACAAATGTGTCTGTTTCACTAATTTCAGTGTGATAGGTAATTTTTTAGAAAAACAGATACTTTTCAATGTACAAAGCCAGATCAAAAAATGTAATTTTTACAATTTACATATACAATTGCACATATATAACATGTGTATTCATGTAATTGCCAATTGTATTGGCAATTGTTGGACTTGTTTAGTCATCTTACATAGATACTCTTGTCTTCACTACAACGGGACGATGTTCTACAATTTTAGAAGGGAAATGCTGGCTTGAAAGCAATGGAATTATATCATTACTAATATGTTAATTGACACAATTACAAAGTAGTATTAGCACATCAATGAGGATCAAAGAATAGTTGATAGGTGTGTTTGTTGTAGGGATAGAAACTTTTGTATTCAGGGTTCAGCAGGAACAGCTTTCAAGGATGTAAAGACCTACAAAAGTGCAGCGATGTAACTGTGTGTATTCTAAAGCACTAATTTTAAGATTAATTTTGTTTTATAGTTCACAGCTCTATTATTCAGAGTAGAATATTTAGTAGCCAACTAATTCTTACGCTGACAAATCCTGATATACTCCTGAAAGCAAGGACATCAGATTGGAGGAAACACAATGGTGATTCCTCCATGGCAGAGGACCCCTAGCTGAGGATGTATAAAAAAGCTGGGCGTTTTGGAAGTCTCAGCTGGTGTCCTGAAGACCAAATCCAGTCAGTCAAAGTGTTTTCGTTGACAATGACAGAACACAGGGTATTTTAAAACAATTGGATTTGAATACCTTTAGCAGGGGCCTGTAATCTCCAGTCTTGTCTTTCTCCATCACTTCCTAATTTATTCACAAAAGCCTATTTTACTCATTTGTGGGCTTTCCTTAGCTCCCAAAGGCATACAAGTTTAAAACTCCTGAACTATACTTGTAAACCGTATTATCTACAAGCGTTTGTTTAGATCTGATATAAAACACACACACACAGGCACACACATATATTGTAAGTTAGCCTGCACACAAAGTACATGCTTCTACATAGTCGAAGAGAGAAAAAAAATTCAAAATAGTTAAGTGGAATTTGTTTCCCTATGAAAATAAAGGACCTGGTCATTTGAATTCCTTAATACCCAATCTTAACAAACTGCTAATAATGCTTTAAAGGCAGTAGTATAATCCCCCTGAATCAACTAAACTCTAATTTTACTAAAAAAATAATCTAATAGGAATGAGAGGTAATAATATGTATATCTTATAAATGGCATCTAAGACAAAACAAAATTACAATTATCTTCATTTCATGACGCAATAATTGTTGCCAGGAAAAGAAAATAAGGATGTGACAGCTTAAAAGTCTATCAAACGAAAATGTGTAATGATTGCTGCTGAGAAATTTCATAACACATATTCCATTCACCTTCCCAAACAAACAACAGACTGCATTTCGAATGTGTTGCAAAACTATTAGAGAATTATTCTCTTTTGTTTTGATTTGTTTAAATCCAGTGGAGTTCAGTGACAAACATTCATCTTCTCTTTCTATATAATATCAGTGCAGGCTTTTTAGTTAAAAACAAAACAAAAAAACAAAAAGGAAAAGGAAACAAACTCATATTTGTTAGGTTTAGGTGAACTAATTATGTATTGTAAAATAAAAACAGAGGCAAAATGTGCCTTTTTAGTATATTAATTATGATCTATCATTTACTCTATGTTTAGAACATACAGGGAAAAACAACATTTGTACCCATAGGTATTCTAATGAGATCAGACATGAAGCTTTTGAAATAAACCTCAAACAGCTATTACCAAGCCTTATTACTGTTTAGTAGCTTCGCTCACACAGTCATTTAGTCACAAATCTGTGGCTATAGACCAAATCCATACAGACTTCTAAAAGGACATAAACACCTCAAGGGACAAAAAAAGATGCCTGGAAAACCTTCCTTGAGCAGGAGTTCAACTACTTTCCGTGGCAGTTTGCACACGTTTTCCAGCATGAATTTCACTTATTTAAACAGGTGAAAGTAATTAGATTTTTAAATGATTGTATTGTCAGTGGGTCTGCACTCTGACAGAAGAATTCATACTGACTGTAAAAACTCTAAAACTCATAAAAATAGGAATTTCGGGAAAAATGATTAGTAGCACATTCCTAAGTTTACACACACACACACACACACAGAAAAATTAAATATATTCCTTTTGTGTGTGTGGCATATCAAATAACCACAGAATGCAAGTATAGAATTGTTTTTTCAGAAATAAGGTATGAGAAGTACCAAGCACTTTCTATAGGGAAATTTTGATACTACATTAAGAATAAGAAACCTACACGACAGTTGATATCAATTGTACCGTGCTATAGCTTATTGTAAAAATTACACTGAAACAACTTAAAATCTCAGTAAAGAGCTATTGTCAGATCCTAGTGGTCTGAAAATGGTCTTTTAGAGATCTAAAGAAATTAATCTTCTCTAAACACAGAAGTCATTTCAATGTAAAAAATTATACAGTGAAAACCACAGAGCTTTAATTTTTGAAAAGCCCAGATAATTATATATTCCATGGCTCTCAGACTTCCTTACCAATAGTGGTACTCAGTTTTAACATTTATATTTTACATCTTGTATTAGAATCGAAACTCTGGACAGGTTTAAAAGAGGCATTTTGAGCCTAACAGGAATTCACTGTGTACATTCTATAAACTACTTGTTCTAAAACTAAGGTTTTGATATATGATGATTATTAGGCTGAAAGAATAAAACAGGTTTGGGCTGTATTAAATTAAACTCACCATTTTTAAAACAGAATGCATACGATTATACTAAAGTTGCCTCTTATGCAACGTCTGAGATGACCAAATGAAATGTACACTGCTTTTAAAGGAAAAGTTAGACTTGGTTTGTTAAATTTTAATTTTTAAATATATGTAATGCTATTTTGTATGACAGCCTGCAGAAAGAAAAAAAATTAAAAGTGGACCCTAGCTATGTTCATATTAATTACATGATACAGCCTGATTAGATGGGAGTAATTAGTGTATGCTGAAGTAAACTGAGTTTGAAAGCTTACTCAACATTATTAAGCACCCTTTTTGAAAGTAGTGAATAGCTTAATTTAATTTGTGCTGGTTAAAGCACACAGACTTCCAAATACCAAGACAGTACTAAATTTACGCTTTTACCCAAATCATACTAATAAATGCAGAGGAAGGAATGTCTGAATGGTACTAGCCAAAGATTATGTGCTTGATTAAACATTTTTTCACAACTGATATTCAGCACAGACTGACTTAGTCTCATCAAAACCATCAATGCTCATTTGATTTTTGCCCATAGTCTTAAAAACTAAACAAGACTGTTGCAAATCCAGAATGTCCTAAAAAGCTACAAAATTTTACACGTAAAAGAATGATATTGGGTGAAAATAAAATGTGAAATATCTTTCAAATGTAGTTATAAAACTTTAATCCAAAAGAATTAAAGCAGGAAGGCATTTTATCTATTAAATATAAGTGAGATTTTCTGTAAGTAAGATTAATGACAAACTATATATCTACAGTTCAACTGAATATAAACAACCATGTGTTGTCCATTAGGGAGACATTCGCTCAGGGTTATTTTCCTAGCTATGGTGATGAATTTGCACCAATCCATCTACACAGTCTCACCCAGTTCTCCTTGTCACCAACTGCACACATTTGCCAGCCAGCTGGCTGGGGTGAGGGGTGTATCCTCTGCCACATAACAAAGAGACACTTACTGGCCTGCACCAGGATGAAACCCATGACTTCACCTTCATTAACAACATGGGTAGTCCAGTGAGCTAACTGGTCACTGATTAAAATAAATGTATACCTTGCAGACCAGAAACACTAGCACCAAACTTCAATATATTGATATGAGAAACATTTTTTTTTTGCTTTCTCAAGTAACTTCTAATCTAGAGAATGAATTATGATTAGATTATAAGCATCATTAATGAATAACCTTAAAAAAGATTGAGTAAGAATAAAAACTGTAACATGGAAAAATTGGACAGTCATAGTTTAGTCAACTGTTAAGCTTTTTTCCTTATTAACACTAGAGATAGTTTATTTAGTTGGCATCTCCTCTTGGATCTACATATCTGTGTTTGTATTCTTTCACTTCTAATCACATCCGTTTGAAAGGTGAGCACAGAACAGGATACAACAATTTCTATTTACTTTGTTTAAACATTATACTTTTAATGCATTTACATTTTAAGGCACTGTCATTATGTCACTGACACATTTTTTCCCCTCATAATGTTAAACTAAGCATGCCTACTATTTTGTAATTCATCCAAAAACCTGTATCTAGTATTTCCCACTCAATCCATTATTTATTCACAAACCTACTCTTCCATAACAAATGTATGTGCTTATAATATAGCAAGGCTTATATTTAATCACAATTATTTCTTAAAATGTCTTCTATACTTCTAAAACAGGGACATGTCTTATTCATCTTTGCCTCTTCAGCAACAAGCTAAGGGCTTTACGTATAAAAGGAACTTAATAAGTGAACACTGAATAGAAAAAATAATGAATGAATCCCTAATAAATTCTACTTTCTTTGTTTTGGTCTATGATCCTATTGAGACCTACTTGAATAAGGATTATATTAATTCTGCCATCCAACCTTATATCGTCCTTAAATTTGATAGTGAGGTCTCTCCTACATTTTTCTCAAAGTCAATGATAAGAGTTGGAAATGATAGGGTCTCTGGCACAACAGTCATGGACCTCTCTTCTAGTTCTCATCCATCCATTAACAAGCAAACCTTGAGTATGATCATCCAGTATGGAGGCAGCTATACTCCATTTAATTCTACAATCTGTTTTTCTCTAACTTGTCCACACAAATATTTTCAAATACTTTGTCAAAAGGCTTGCTATAATCAGAATTAATTGTATCCACAGTTTCCACTAAGTATTCTATCAAAAAAGAAAACAAGTTTGATTTTATGTAGCATACCCTTAGTGAAAAATACATGGCTTTTAGTAATACCAACAATTCTAAACACTCACACACCTTCAACTTAATTATCAAAAATCACAAGACCAATATGAACAGTTCTACGAATATCCAGCTTTTCTACTTTTAAAAATTTGTCCCTTGAGCTCACCTCAATTCACCTAAATTCTTCCTGTTTTTGATATTTCAAGCATCACCCACTTTGGTTTTGTGATAAGCATAAATTTTCAGTACTTGCATTCTGTATGACCCTAGACACTAAAGTAGCTAAATATTCTCACTCACTTAGCTTAGAATTCCTCTGCAATCTGTTTTTTCTACCCATTGCAAATCACTCTCCTTAATAAAAAAGAAGCAAAGTAGGACTTGCGTTCTACTATCTTACCATAATCTTTTAACATCTCACCATTTATTCTAAGCAACAAATCTATGCATTGTTCTTTCTATTTGAACATGGCTCAGAAAAGACCTGCTTACAATTTTAACTTCCTTGCCATTTTTGTAAGCCTTACACCAATCTCAAGTTTATCTTCACTGATGTTTTCTCATGGTTATGAATCCTAATTTTCTATTAACCGTTTACTCTAAGTTCACAGATTTTTTTTCTACTTGTCTTTTTTTTTCCCTTATATTCTGCCCCATCCCGCCCCACAGGTCATCATGGTTTCATCATATCAACACTGTTAGAATTTTAAGGCTCCCTTTTAGGATTTTGGGCTATGGGCTCACTTAGATCTTCAGATATTCTTACTAAAGTAAATTTTAGTCACTAAAAAAAATAATAAATGACATAAATATTATTTGCATTACTCAGCCCATTCTAGGTTACCTTTCAATCTTCATCAAGAACTAGCAATCTAGTCTTGGAAAAGATGCATTCCACAAGCAACTCAGCTGCTTATTTTGAGTGGGCTTTTATTTTTTCATAACACTTTGCAAAATTTTTTAATAATGTTTAAGATATTTTGAATTAATGACAATGCCAAAAGTAATGAGAAGATCCTTAGATGTCACGAAATGTTACATTTGCTGAATTGTGTGAATGCACACTTACTGCTATTTAAAAAATTGTTACTAAAATGTCTATGGAAAAAACAAATTGTTTTCAACTCTCTTGCTCCTAAAAGTTTTTTTCCATTGAAATAATTATCTTATAATTTGAGCATTCTTAGGTATAGAACTATCATTACTATGGCTGAACAAATTATATTTGAAGTCTACTCTCCCTAAGGCATACAGTCTGCTTCCGACCATAACAAGGATTTTCTTCATTGGCCATTTCAAACTCTAATTTAATATGGCAACTATCTTAAACATTCTCTTTCCTTTTATACTGTCAACCATTCTTTTATATTGGTTAGAAAGAATGCAGTCCATTGAGGCATTTCCCTGTATATTTTTCTCTATGTTCATACAAGAGACTGAAATCAATTCTTAATTATCCTAGGCAAATTATGCTTTCAAGTTCTTATTGACATTTAACACCAAATATAATTCGTTATATAGTTTGTTCATGATTTGAGTACTGTCCCTAATGTTTATTCATATTTCCCTAACATTTCTCTGATGGGAGATCATTTGAAGCCAAAGCACTGCTCTACTCAGAGGAAGAGAGAGGAAGGAAGGGTAGATCCATCTTAGCTGACAAGGATGCTGCCCTACTCCAAAAAGATGTACCTGCCATTAAGAGACTAAACAAATTAGAAAATTACCAGCACTTCCTAAAAGAGCTGAAGTATATCTTCACTGCTGTTTTAAGAGCACAAAGCATATCGAATCCTTTGTGCATAGAACACCAACTATTACCCAAAGCCAAACTAAAATGACTTCTGAATGTTTGGCAAATTTAAATTACACATTATTCTCCTTGTCTTTCTTAGCTTGGAAAATTAAGGATTGATTATATTCTTCATATCGTAATCTGTACAGTAAATATTGCGGTAACTTTACAACATCGATTTTCATCTTCCTGATAATTGATATTTTGGCCTAAACATTTCATTACTTAGAATATTTTTGGCTATGAGCATTAGAAAACCTAATTTTCTGGCTTAAGTAAGAAGGAATTTTATTTGCATATAATAGGAAACTCAGAAGTAGTTGGGTGGGTTTGATTTAGTGACTCAACAATGTCATGAAGGCTTCACAGCATTGGATTTATCCTATAGATGGTGATCCTCACAGTCAAAAGATGGCTACCAGGAGAAATAAAGGCAATATGTTTCTTTCCTTTTTTTCCACTGAAAGTGGTAGGAGGGAAGGAGAAAGGGAGAGAAGGTAGGAGTGAAACAGAGGAACGTAAGGGTGGAGGCACATTTCTTGTCACTCTTTCTTAAGAGAAAGGAAGAACATTCCTAGTCGCCTCCAGCCAACCTTTCCTCATTTATCAATGACAAAAATTGGGACAAATGACAATTTCTTAACTAGCTGTAAGCAAGAAGTTAATTAAACGTTAATTGTCCAAACTGCACTGCTGCTACTCAGAATATTCAGTGGAATAAATATTGAAAAAAAGTATGTTCAGGGTCGATATGCACGTACCCATAGATATAGACCCTATGAAATCAGTGTATTTGTAAACTAATTCCTGTGGGTGCCATAGGACCCAGTTCTGCTCACTGAGACTGGAGAAGGCATTGACTGAAGACCTCTAAGACAGAAGCTCTCTAGTTTCTGAAAGAGCTATAGAAACCACTCCTTATTCCTCTTCTAAGACGTGGCTAGAGAACCCTGTAGTCCTTTGAGTAGTGGGCAGCCATCTTGCAACCATAAAAGGGAGACAGCTTAAGATAAGCCTTAGGATAAGGCTGATACTGTGAAGAGAAAGTAGATGTGGTAGACAAAGTAGACAGATGTTTAATGACATCACTGAACCAATAAAACAAACCAATCTTGAAACCCAAAACAATTTCTGATTTCCAGTTAACTGAACTAATCAATCCTGGTTTCTGTTTTTGCCATCTGAAGTGGATTTCCTATCACTCTGAAATTTATCCCAGGTGATAGCAGTCTGCAATTATTTAACTTAGGAGCAGTATGTTTTCAAGACATGATGCTACTTTGTACTACTTAAGCACACCAAATATATGCAATTATATGTGTTATTATAATAAGTTCCCAGCATAAGAGAATCTAGCCTTACAGTCTTATAAGGGTTTTCAAACAGCCAAGAAGAAACCTGAAAGTTAATCAAGTTATTATAAAAAAAGGGGCAACAACCTAGATAGTAATCTGTACTTCTTCCAAGAAATTCTGTGAGCTAAGACTCGGGGCTTCTCAATTCTGATTCTTCTCTTACTGGCAAATGGTTGAAATATGCTCTTCACTGGCAAAAATTAACCCCTCCTCACATCACACAGATAAATATCAGAGACCTTCAGCTGAGGAAAATGTCTGAGTGACTGCTATGGACTAGCCCCATTTCCCTTTGTTTTTAGATGGGTAATCATTCATTCAATCATGAATATAATTTAATAAGTCTATGTCTATATTATGCCAAAAAGTGTCCTGTCATTGTTTTGAATCACAACTATCATTATTCTTCGGCTTTGACAAAAATATTAGAAGGATGCATCTGTTTTATTAGTTGAATTGATAAAAAAATGTTTCTCTACTGCTCTCACTGACACCATTTAAGAAATCTGCAATAACATGTGGTACTCACAAAGCTTTCCTTGATTTTGAACCCAAGCTTCCAAGCTTGCCAATATTTACACATATGATGCCTGCATTAACAGCAACCGGCAATCATTCCTCACTCTCTGAGTAGGTGTTATTTTCTGGAAGTATTTCCTAGAGGTGCTATTTCCTGGAGTCCTCATTTAATTTCTCAATTGTACATTTTCAAGGTTAGCCACATAGAGGCCATTTTCTTGCCTTACCTTCTGGCCTGACCCTGAATTAACAGGATGCACTTTATATCGTGTAGCTTAAACAAGATGATTAGTCATTTCATGAAATTATTTTCCAAGTTAATCACTCAGCCAACCTGTGTAGCACACAAAACTGACAGTATGCAGATATGTGGCAAGATTAAAATCAGTTACCTAACTGAAACTGGAAGCTGCTCCAAGTGCTAGAAGATACATTTTATTGATTTATTTACAGATTAATTTATTTATTGCTATGAGAGAGTAAGGCTACTTTTTATGATTTGGGGCTTCTTAAACAGGAAAAGTCGTTTAGTTCTGTAAAATTCATTGGAGGCATTTGGTTAGGTAATGACAGTGATGAAGATAACAATGGCATCAACTGACTAATTAAAAATGATAGCAAGAAAAAAGTCAGAAATTCATCAAATGAGGACAGAAGTGGTTTGAACAGAGTTAAATATCACTGGAAGATTTTGGCATCTGAAGTACCAAAATGTAAACAAAATGGTTATCCATGTTAAAAGTTAATGGCCAAATGAGAGAAGCAGAGAGTCCAGGACAGTAGGAGAAGAGAGCTTTAAAGGGCTTTTTTTTTTTTAAGGGTGCAGAGGTACTTTTCTCATAGGTGTAAGAAACAATGCTATTCACCCCTTTCCTCAACCAGCCCTGGCCATCCCCTTCAACAGGCTATATAGCATTTGCTCCATAAAGACACACAAAGTCTAGTTTGTCTCCCAGCTGATACACAAGATCAAAGGTTAGTTATTTTTTAAAATGACATAAATGACTTGCTACAGATAAGAATCAGCTCTGTGGCATGTTTCAGTTCACTGAAAGACAGGCCCAAAATGCAGTCTTCATTACATTCCAAAAGAATCTCATCTGAGCCACAGAAAACAGGAAAAGTCTTCAGAGAAATAACTCTGACCTAAGTGTATTATTAAAAATATGAATTCTTTATTTCCATTCCTGCAGAACAAAGGTAAACACCACACATATGGTTACTGGATATTCTGGTACCTTTATAGAAAAGGCCCTAAGCCTAAAAGCCCAAAGTAGCTCCAGCCTCCCCATGGGACAGGTAAATCAAAGTAGAGTCAAGTTTGATCTCATTCCAGACTTGAACCACCTATGGAGGCCAAACTAACCTGGTACTTGTGGACTCCACAGAGGGGCCCACACAGGTCAAGCTAGATGCTCAGTTCCCCAGTAGTTTGGCTTGTTTCTGAAAGAGTGCCTATTATTTTTATTTCCCTAAATCCTAGAAGGGGAGGGAGGACTGCTTCTAAGGACAAAAGAGTATTTTTTACCAGTGTAATACTCAAAAACACAGAGAACAAAAGTTAGAAGGTTAGTTACAGATATGTCATGTCTTATAATTATAGATGGATGACATATTCATTTCCCCAAAGAATAAAATTCAGAATTGTAAACAGTGGTAGGAAAAGCAATAACAATGTTCATTTATTTACATATATGAAAATAATTTTAATTGCCATTAAATGTAAACATCAAAGCTGCAATTATACACACTCTCTCCACAACATATGCCTTTTAAAAATATCCCATACATTAAAAAATAACTATGAGATGTCATTTGTATATTTTTCATGAATATGCAATTTCAGAACTTTTAATGGATTAAAAATAACTGGGCAGGTATTCACAGAAATTCTTAACTCCTTTAACAAACTTATATGATATAGAGGGGGAAAAAAGAAATAAAGCATTTAGAAACATGGATTTGAAGGGAATAAAAGAGAACTGGGATATCATCTATAGGATCCAGGGAGACCCTTGTTTTGTTTGTTTGTTTGTTTGTTTGTTTAACATCTTTATCGGAGTATAATTGCTCTACAATGGTGTGTTAGTTTCTGCTATATAACAAAGTGAATCAGCTATACATATACATATATCTCCATATCTCCTCCCTCTTGTGTCTCTCTCCCTCCCACCCTCCCTATCCCACCCCTCTAGGTGGTCACAAAGCACCGAGCTGATCTCCCTGTGCTATGTGGCTGCTTCCCACTAGCTATCGGTTTTACATTTGGTAGTGTATATATGTCCATGCCTCTCTCTCGCTTTGTCACAGCTTACCCTTCCCCCTCCCCGTATCCTCAAGTCCATTCTCTAGTAGGTCTGTGTCTTTATTCCTGTCTTACCCCTAGGTTCTTCATGTTGTTTTTTTTTTTTTTTAGATTCCATATATATGTGTTAGCATATGGTATTTGTTTTTCTCTTTCTGACTTACTTCACTCTGTATGACAGACTCTAGGTCCATCCACCTCACTACAAATAACTCAATTTCGTTTCTTTTTATGGCTGAGTAATATTCCATTGTATATATGTGCCACATCTTCTTTATCTATTCATCTGTCAATGGACACTTAGGTTGTTTCCAGGTCCTGGCTATTGTAAATAGAACTGCAGTGAACATTGTGATACATGATTCTTTTTGAATTATGGTTTTCTTAAGGAATATGCCCAGTAGTGGGATTACTGGGTCGTATGGTAGTTCTATTTTTCGTTTTTTAAGGAACCTCTATACTGTTCTCCATAGTGGCTGTATCAATTTACATGCCCATCAACAGTGCAAGAGGGTTCCCTTTTCATAGATCACAGCAAGATCCTTTTCAACCCACCTCCTAGAGAAATGGCAGTAAAAACAAAAATAAACAAATGGGACCTAATGAAACTTCAAAGCTTTTGCACAGCAAAGGAAACCATAAACAAGACGAAAGGACAACCCTCATAATGGGAGAAAATATTTGCAAATGAAGCAACTGACAAAGGATTAATCTCCAAAGTTTACAAGCAGCTCATGCAGCTCAATATCAAAAAAACAAATAACCCAAACCAAAAATGGGCAGAAGACCTAAACAGACATTTCTCCAAAGATATACAGACTGCCAACAAACACATGAAAGAATGCTCAATATCATTAATCATTAGAGAAATGTAAATCAAAAGTACAATGAGAGATCATCTCACACCAGTCAAAATGGCCATCATCAAAAATCTACAAACAATAAATGCTGGAGACCCTTGTTTTTAAGACAAGAGCAATTTAAGCTTATTTGTTCCCCTTGACAGTCTGAGAGGGGGAATGCAGAGAAAGCACAGTCTTGGTAGGTGTAGCTTCAGTGTTGTTGGCATTTTGCCAATCAAGTATAACAGAAGGGTGAATGAAATGTTAATATGAAAAAAGGAGAAAGGCTGAGAGAAATTCATGGCCAGTGAATATATAGTGGGGGTAAGGAAGTAAAAGATTTGATGAGATACGGTTATGGCTAGAAAGTGAAATACTGGATTTTTGATTTGGAGAGTGAAGCTGTTTCAGATAATGACAAAGTTCAAGATGTGACAATAGGAGTGGGTTGTTAAAGTAAAGCAGAAATAAAGACCATGTGAACTAGTCAAGAGACTGTAAAACTACTGTATGAGATGGGTCATACATATCAGCTCAAAAATCACCAATGTAATATTGTAAATCAACTATACTTCAATTAAAAAAATAATAGTTAAAAAAATCACCGAGTGTGATGACGAGATATGGAATGGGGAGGAAGACTCTGAGTTGTGCCAAGTTATTCAGTGAATGTGAGAAGAGACGTCGAGATCAGTAGATGACAATAGAGAGGAGAGGTAGAAGGTGACACAGTTGAATGACCCAAGCCTTAAAGGAGTGGGTTTCATAAAAGTAGTTATCTCTTTAAAACAAAGTTTCAGAAGTAGTCTGATCACTTGTGAGGGCTACAGGGAGTAAAGTGTTACTAAAGAAAGTGTCAAAGCTTTCTGATTTTTTTTTTTATATATTGGAGTGTAGCTGATTTATAATGTTGTGCTAGTTTCAGGTATATAGCAAAGTGATTCAGTTATACATATACATATATCTATTCTTTTTCAAATTCTTTTCCCATTTACGTTATTACAGAATATTGACTAGATTTCCCTGTGCCATACAGTAGGTTCTTGTTGATTATCTATTTTATATGTAGTAGTGTGTACTCGTTAATCCCAGACTTCTAATTTATCCCTCTCCCTCCACCTTTCCCCTTTGATAACCGTTAAGTTTACTGGTTACCAAATTTATTATTAAAAGAAACTGGAATGGATTGAATGTTGTTTCATTCCATAATGACAACACTCTCATGTAAATTCCAATATACTTTCATAATGGAAAAGAGGTTGGCATTACAGCTAGTATGTTCAGAACTGTGCTTGGAAGTGTGTGAATATCATCTTCCATTGAGCAATGATTTAAAAAGTGAGAGCTGGCTTGGGGACCTAGGATGACAGTAAATCTGCCTCCAAACTCTGTGATAGATAGAGCTTCTGATAAAGCAAAGGCTCCTCTACAGATTAACAAATGGCAAAAGAAAAGATGATACCTGAGGAAAGGTTTGTGAAAGATGGAAATTCTGGAGGAGAAGATCATCTATACATAAATAAGGAAATAAGACTTCAGATAGTAAGAAGGACTTGTCTTTGGCAATGCTATAAGATTTCTGTCATATCAGGATAGGATGAGATCTGTGGGTTTTTTGGTGTAGGGCTAAAGAACTCTCTAAACGACAGTTGGTGAGAAGCTGATGTGGAGTCTCTAAAGAGATCCTAGCCCATGTGATATGGATTAGTTACTTCTCCAAAGCCTAACCTCTTTGCAAATACCGTAACAAAACCTCTTCTTCCTCCATATCTAGTAGGTTAAAGGATTCAAGAATATAGTTTCCTGGTCATTCAAATTAGACTTTGTGACTTCCAGTTTGAAAATCTGTCAGGAACACTATAAATACAAATTTGGAACTATTAGAATAAAGGACCATTATCATGGGCTGAATTGTGTCCCCCTCAAAATTCATATGTTAAAGTCCTAACCCCTGTGCCTCACAATGTGACTGTATCTGGAGATAGGATCTTTATAGAGGTAATTAAGTTAGAATGAGGTCATAAGGGTGGGCCCTAATCCAAAATATGACTGTGTCCTTTGAAAAAGAGGAAATGTGGACACAGACATGTACAAAGGAAAGACAATGTGAAAGTGTGGGGAGAAGACAGACATCTTCACGCCAAGGAGAGAGGCCTGGAACAAATCCTTCCTTCTCAGCCCTCAGAAGGAACCAACCTTGCCTACAACTTAATCTCAGACTTCTGGCCTCCAAAACTGTGAGACAATACAGTCTGCTGTTTAAGCCATCCAATCTGTAGTACTTTGTTACAGAAGTCCTAGAAAACTAATAGAGAAATTTATGACATTGTTCTATGCTACTGATGATGCCTTCTGGATTAATCACGAGTAAAATTCTAAAACAAGGCTGAAGAAAAAACTGTGTTAAGATCCTAAGGCCTAAATTGCAGCAAATATGGCCCTTCTCATCTTCTAACTCAATGGTCTTGAAATTTCACCCTGTTCAGACATGGTAATAACATCTGACATCTAATGAGTGAATGCTATACAATAGTTTCCTATATCCGATACTATAGTTAACATAGTGCTACAATGAAACAACTTGATCAACTTTTTAAAAAAACTTAGTTTTTGTTTTTTGCCATATTGCTATTTGATACTTCTGATTATGATATTAATTTCAAGCACCTCCATAACAGTGAAGGAAAAGGTATTAAAAATACTCATACAGAAATCTCCCATCTGTGCCATTACCGTTTACTATATACTGTAAGATAATATAAAATATGTTATTTGTCTTAATGAGCCCAGTTTTACGTTTTATATTGTGACATTTGGGAAAACTAATTACTACTTTATATGATACTTTTTATGATGATAGAGAAGAATAAATATATTTGATAAAATTTAAAATATATTTAAAATAAAATATATTTGATAACACTTATGAAAATAAAGCAATTGAATTTGGATTGAGTTATAGTTTTATTTGGATTATCAAGCACCAATATTTTCAATATAATATTAAGGCACTACTCAAAGACTACTACTTATTGTAGACACATAATGCTTTATTCTTCCTTTTAAAGATGCTTTTGTCAGGGATTCATATGTAATACATAATGAGCTACTATGTTTTCAATTGATGTAATGTACACAACAAATATACCATTAGCATTCTATATATTTCTTGAAAATAACAATGGTGCAAATTGCCCTTTATTCCAAAAGTTTACTCTTTATATTTGCAAATAAACAAGTTTATTGTATTGATCAAATCTCACTGCCACAGACATAAACCACTCCACTGGCTATCAAATGTTATATACAGAATCATGGGAATAATTTTATGAATATTTTCAATACAATTAATAAGTTGTAGAGGATAACCCATACCAGCTCTCTAGACAAAATATGTATCTATCAACAACACAAACTGTATCTTGCTGTTTTCCATAAATCCTTTCAAAAATGGGCAGGATGTTTGAGCAGACACTTCACCAAAGAAGTTGTACAGAAGAGAAATAAGCATATGAAAGATGCTCAATATACTTAGTCATTAAGAAACTGCAAATTAAAACCACAGTGAGACACTATTACACACATATTTAAATAGCTTAAATTAAATACTAACCATGCCAAGTTTTAGCAAGGATGAGAGCAACTGGAATTCCCATCCAATGCTGGTGGGACAGTAAAACTGTATAACCACTTTGGAAAACAGTTTAGCCGTTTCTTAAAAAGTTAAATATACACTTACTATGTGACCCAGACATTCCACTTCTAGATATTACCTAAGAGAAATGAAAATCTATGTTCACATAAAGAATTGTACATGAATGCTCGATAGCAGCTTAATGCGTAACAGCCCAAACCTGGAAATAACCCAAATGTCCATTAACAAGTGAAATCATAAACTGTGCAATGCGTGCAATGGAATTTTACTCAGCAATAAAAAGGAATGAACTACTGATAAACACAACATCGATGAATCTCAAAATAATCTGGGTGAAAATGGCAGACAAAAAAAGAGTACATAAGATAGGTTTCCATTTATTTAAAAATTCTAAAAAATTCTAACTAATCTATAGTGACAAAGCAAATCAGTGGCTGCCTGCAGACGGGGTAGAGACAGGGATGGCTGGGAGGGAGGGAACATAAAGGGGCAGGGAGAAATTTGGGGGTTGCCAGATCTGTTCATTATCTTGATTGTGATGATGTTTGTACAGACAATATACATATATCAAGATTTACCAAATTGTACAATTTAAATATATGCAGTTTATGTCAGTTATCCCTCAAGAAAGCTGTGAAAAAATTCTTTTGCCTTCTTAGTTGCCCCTGGTTCTCTGGAATTAGAGGCAATTATATGTTGAGGGACTCCTGAACAGTGGCTGGGACTCTCATGAGAAGGGTTAAATCAAGGACCATGACCAGCTTCATTCTGAGTAGCATTAGCAGTATACTGTAAATGACATTAAATGAGGTATAGACAGATCCGTACAAGGAGAACATTATAGGAGAGTATTAAAAAACAGCATCAGTAACTAGGTGTTTAAAGAAAACATAAATATAATACATCAGTTTTGAGTGGTGATGACTATTCTTTTATTCATTCCAGATACACTTATGTGCAGCTAATTTTCAGACAGGCATTGTTTATCTCTTGATATAGAGTATTACATAGGTCCTTAGTGATATTTTAAAGTCATTTTCTCTATGCATAAGTGGGGGGTTCTGTTTCATAGAATTTCCTCAAGGGATACCCTACAAGTCCAACTATGGTCATCCCTTGAAATCACTTTAATCAATGTGTAATTCGTAATTATGCAATTATTTTATGATTCAGAAACATTATAAGTGTAACAAATCAGATTAACCTAGGATTTTAGACACTAATTGACTTCATTAATAAACCCCATCCATACCAGTATGCATCTCCATAAATATTATTTCTTCTATTGTCATATTTAATTGACTATAAAACATGCTAACTAATACATGAGTGAAGATGTAAGGCAAAAATAATTAACACTTCTTTTTGTAAAGTAAATGAAACAACCAAAATATGTATTAAGTAAAATTCCATCAGTAGAATCTTAGACAGTTTTATATTTTAAATATCACATACTCTAAATATATTCTACCAAAAAGGAAGATAGAATAAATGATAAACATGAAACTATTTGTTTTATATAATGGAAAGATAGCACAGGAGTTAAGAATGTAGGCTCTAGAAGGTTTCCTGCCCCATCCTTCACTGGCTTGTGACCTTGGGCTCCTTACTCAACCCCTCTAAGCCTTGTCATCCTTATCACTAAAATGGAATGATGGGGCTTCCCTGGGGGCGCAGTGTTTGAGAGTCCGCCTGCTGATGCAGGGGACATGGGTTCGTGCCCCAGTCTGGGAAGATCCCACATGCCACGAAGTGGCTGGGCCCGTGAGCCATGGCCGCTGAGCCTGTGCCTCCGGAGCCTGTGCTCCACAACGGGAGAGGCCACAACAGTGAGAGGCCCGCGTACAGAAAGAAAAAAAAATGGAATGGTAATAGTTTCTATCTCATAATATTATTAATGCTTTATCCTTTGAATTTTACTACATAATCCTATACATTCCTACTATCAAAACAAATGACTTTCAGACATTAGAAGAACTTTTAGTGAAATGCCTTAGTTATTAAAAATCAGTTACCATTTGCTCCAAATCTCTGAGTTGCATCTGAGGTCTACAGTTAGTTGAAGGTACTTTCAAGGAATATAGAAAAACACTGTAAAGTGTCCCATCGTTGGGACAAGAGCAGTGTCTGAAACTGCCTCTATAATAGTATTTTATGGTAAAACGCATTATTCAGACAGGAACAAGTGGGTCTCTCTGGAACTCTAGATCTACCCTGTATGATCTATGTCAATGAATCTCTAGACATGGTTCACAACTAAAATGTTAAAAGTCCATCTGTGAAATATATTTGGGTCCTTATCCTGCTACAAGATTCTGGCCCTATCATGAGCCCATTCAGCTCATTTGACTTTCAGGGAAAACTGAGGCAAGGTGTTGGGTACCTACAAGTTGATGCCTGGATCGTTCTCTGACTTAGGGCTGGAGACTGCCCCAGGATAAGGTGCAGTCACATGATGTGGCCCTTGCAAAATCATCCTCTCTTTCAAAGGTAAAAATTCCAGCCTTCCTGGCTCCACACACTTAAGAATACTTCACAGAATCTTAGAGCTGTAAGGAAATTCAGTCTGTTCTATTCTGATCTCATTTTATAGATAAGCAAGCTGGGGCCAGAATTGCATTCAACCCCATGTCTTTTGGATTCTGGCCATTATTCTTTCCATAAGACCAGGCTTTACAAGAGGAACCAGAAACAGTTGATACAAAGCTGCAGAACAGATATGTCAGAAATTTCCAAATAAGTTTTGACTTACTAAAGCTTCTAGCGGAACACAATGAGAGAGAGAGAGAACCAGAAGCATACATTAAAAAAAAAAACAAAAAGTAAAAAAGGAGAGAATACATGCAAAGAAAAATAAAAGAAGAAAATGTACAAGAACATCATTTTTAATGATATGAGGAAGCATGCCTTAAACATCTGGGGGAGAAAAAATATGAACAAAGTAGAGAAAAAAACCCTAAAAAGAAAAAGAGAAGCAGGGGAAAGAAAGATAAACCAATTAATGAAGGTAACAGAAAAGGGAAGGGAGTAAAGCATAAAAAAGAAAAAGACAAAGAATGGTGAGTTTAGATGTCAACCATAAAGAAAAAAGATACGGGACCTAATTTTTAAACTTTCACTGGCAGGTTTTGATTTACCAATGTTGCTAAAGGTAATTAGATATTCTTAATAATTCTTGCTATACAGCTCTTGTATTAACTGTCATAAACCACATAACCATTTAATAGAATGGTTATGTTAAGAATCTTGTACTATTAACCACATAAGAATAAAAGGAAAACGGGTAAAGGATTTTTTAAAATAGTCAGATTATCTAGAAATGTTTAAGTTTTTGAACGGATTCCTTTTTCCACTCACAAGTTTTTATAATTGTTCTTATGTTTTAGATTGTCTTTAAAATTATTGCTTTTCATCAAATTTTCTCTCCAAATCCATTTTTTAATTGGCAGGATTTTTAAATAATGTGCATAAATATACTACTTATTTTATATTAACCAAACAGGAATGGGGTAACAAGAAAGTCCTGATTCTATTCTAACAGAGAATAATCATCTCTGACAAATCACTTATCCTATGCCATTTAATTAATGCCAACATCTCTTCTGCTAACTTACTTCCCCACAAGTGGTTGTTTTCTCAGTCAACACTACAGCAATTGACAAAGTTTATTTTAATAACGTTACATATTTTCAATGTGCAAAATATTCATTTATAAGTTTGTCAGATATTTTCCAAAAATAAATACCTGTTGCTTGGGGAAATTTTCTAAGTCTTCCTTTCACTACAATATTATATGTCTGAAAGCCAAACTTCAAGGTTGGAGTTGTTGCTGCGTGTAAAATTGGTGGGGGTAAAATTGGTGGCAGTTAAATGACAGCATTTAACCACCAGTTGATTAGAAATAAAGTGGCATGGCAAATTTACCAAGAGAGTATAAAATGCAGAGAATGAGTGTGATTATGTCTCACATTTTTCCTATCATAAACAACTATATATACATATATGTGTATATATTTTAATAAAAATATTTAATATTTATAGATTAAAATATGATATATATTAAAATAGTTCATAAATATATAAATATATGTGTGTATGTGTATCTGTGTGTGTATATATAATAATAGTATATATACACACACATATACATATATACATTTTGTTCTTCAAAGAAAGCCTAGGAGACACATCCAGAAAACAAAATTACTCTATAATTTGGTTATCCATAAATTGTTAATAGGTCAGGGAGATCTTAATGTTATTTTCTATAATCAACACTTATAAACTATTATTACTTGGTTTAAATGGCTCTTATCAAAGCAAGATCACAGTTTTATTACGACCTAGGGCATATGTAAGTCTTCTGGTTTATTTTTAAATTGTTTGTTTTCTTTTATAATACCTCTAAATTAACTGATTTAAAAGTACTCAAGATCAAATTAAATTTAAAAAACTAATACGAAATTTCTAATTTCTATGATTTTTACATGATTATAGTTGTTTAAAATTTCATAATAGGAACACTATATAACAATAAGTTAACTTAAAAATCATTTAAAGTTTTATTATAAACCTATGGATGATCATTTTTTTCTGTTTCTTTGATCAACTTCAAGTTGGTATTTGTAACAATAATATGAAACCCATAATTATACAGCCAAATGTTAAAAAGGTACATTGGGCTTCTAAGGCAAATACAACATAAGCGCATTACTCATCTTTATTTGAAACAAGGCTACTGATGAGAATATAATACTTTCGACATTTGTCTTAAGTCTACAGTAGTCCCACGTACATATGGTATAATACAGATATAAGCTTTACTTTAAGCAATTGAACTTTTCACACCCTCCAAAGCCACAAAATCAGATGGTTTGTGGTTTTTGCAGCTGGTGCACTATACTCATTTTGGGTAGTGTCATATGAAAAATATTTCACTCCCAAGCCTTAGACAGAATCAGTCATTAATGAAATGCAGGCATTACAATGAGGTCATATGAAATACAGATTTCAACAGCCATACTAGTAACACTAAAGGAACTCAGAACATGAACACAAATCAAGTTCTTAATTCCAGCAAAGAAAGAAAGAAAAAGTATTAAGGAATGCCTCTGCAGACTTAGCATTTACTTTGAAAACAACTGTTAGTCACTACCTTGAAAGAGGTTTTAGTTTAAGCATTTGCAGACTAAATAATCATAAGTTGGATATAGAATAACAAAAAATAACTTCAGACATAATGGTACATTACACGATTATTCATCATAATATACAACTATCAAAATCAAAAAATGACTTGCCTAATGCGACATATGGAATCTGCTTACTTAATAAGATTGGCTGTCATCAGTCTATACAATTTTAAAATAATGTCTTATTTGGGACACATCCAATTTCACCATTGTTTATTTTTATTGAAATATTTTGAGAAAACTATACAATTTAATAGCAGTATTGCAATGCATTCTTTCAACTGGAAACTGGTACAAGAATAGTATTTTTAGTATTCTTATTTTTGAAAGAAGAAATAAAAAAACATTGTTTTATATATCTTGTCACAACAAATTGTCTTCATTCTAAAGTAAAGCAACTTAAATATTTCTACTTCCAATCCATTTCCCTGTTTATATAATTCTTTTAAAACACACTCCTTTTACGAATGGAGTAGATTCTTACAGAATAGAAAGGGAAACAGTGATGAAAAAAGAATGCACAATAAAATGGGAATATGTTTGTGCATTTGAGCTTGAGTTTGTGTATGTCCACTAGATTAATTTGTATCTTTTAATATCATTTCTTATTTCTCTTTACACAAGGCAATATAAAAGAAATTGGGAAAAATGATTATTTTACCTTTATTTTAAGCCCTAATGTAAACAGTTTCCATTTAGTTCATAAAGATTAAATTGGAATTTGGAAGTCCTATATTTAGGTAACAATTTCATTATCTTTAGTATTGATTAACAGAATAAATATTCTATGTATCTCTTAAGAAAATACATCTACAGTACATATGAGAAAGCCCTACATTTCTCTATGTCTGTTATCCATAAAATCTTTATTTGTCTCAGGCATGCCACCTGGCACTAAACCCCAGCCTACATTTGGAACACTGATTAACTGGAATAGTGCACAGTGCACTAATACAATATAAAAATGTCCCAAATGAAGAATAAAGTTGTACCATACTACGCTTTCCAAACAGTATGTTGGCATCCAATGGGGAATCATGGATTTTCTTCTTCTTGTGGGTGCTGTGCTAATGTTATTATCTTTGTAACATGACACTGGGTACGACAAAGTACAGACCACAGCTATGAAGCTTTTTAGTGGGCACAGGATTTCCTGACTACCCCTGTCTTTGACATAAACTTAGACATTCATGAGTATCACAGAACTTAAGCCAAAAATCACAGGTGTAGCAGGCTGAGAGTAGATTTTAAGTACCTTGGGAATTACCTTGTCTTAAGAGTTCTTCTCTATTGATACTAAACCCTGCACTCCAGTTCAACCTCATAAACAAGTCGTGACTGGGAATCACATACCAGGTAATGTTTTAGACATTTAGACTATGTCAACAAATGAAACAGACAAAAATTCCTGTCATCATTAGCTTATATTCCCGGGCAGACATAGACAATAAAAAACAAATTTGCAAAAACCCCTGACCTCATGAGGCTTACATTCTAGCCAGGAATGAGAGACAACAAACATAATAAATGAGAAAAGTGTATCTATAGAATGTTCAGTGACAGATACAATGGATAGCACAGACGAAGGTGGACAGAACCAGGGAAGGATGAGGTTATTACATTTTTAAATAAAATGGTAAGGCAGTTGCATTAAGGCGACATATGGGTAAATATTTAAAGAGAGTAAACGAATTAGCCATGCAGATATCTTGAGGAAGCACATTCAAGGCGACAAACAGCCCAGAGGCCCTAAGATGAGAGAAGTACATGTACAAATTACATGTCACCATTCAGTCAAGAACAATCTTTTTAAGCATGAATTACCTGGTAGATATAAAAAAAATGTGGCATAATATAAATCATTATTGGTCTCCTTTTCTATTTCACATTTATCAGACAACCTCAGGGGTAGGTCACTTAATACTATAATGCTAATTCCTTTTAATTCTCTTTTTTCTTCCATTCTTCCTCTACTCATTTTGTCCTCCCCTCACCTTTATTTCACTTCTTCATCCCATATAAATGAGGAATAATACAGACAGAAGGAAAAATGCACTGAACTTGGAATAAGAATGAATGAATTTTTATTAACAGTTCTGCTCTTAACTATCTGGGTTAATTAAGCAAGCTTCTTTGCTTATCTGAGAAAAAGTTCCATTAATAACATGAGGTGGTGGCAAGGAAAAAGGTGGACAGAATAATCCCTCAAAAATTGCTGAGAATAAAATGTGTTATAATTATGGGGAAGCGTTTGGTAAGCCACAAAGAACTGCACAAATAGAGTATGCACAGACGATATTGGGTTCTAATGGTAACATTTTAAAAATGCTTGCTAATCCCCAAATTATGGTACAGGGATGATACAGAAAAAAGTACAGAAGAGTTAGTGCTTGATAAATTATGTTTAATTTAAATAAATAAATTTAAATTTATTTATTATCTATATCATCAAAATTCAGTTATTAGTACTTTAAGCATTTTATATTGCTGAACATTTTCTTCTCTAAAGAGTATAAGAATATAGTAAAATTCTCTTCAAATAAACTGGTCAGATATGAGAAGTTAAAATTAATAAAATATAGTGATTGCATAGTTCATTATCATATAACCATTAATCATTTCTCTGGAAACCCTTTTTTAAATTTCCTTAAAGTTTATCTTCAATGCTGGCATAGAGAACATGAACTGAGAACATAGTTACAGGCAGGGAACTGTTGAGAAGACAAACTTTTGACAGGAATGCCACAGCAGGTAGGAAGTAACTTTGAGGTGAAACATATACACATTCAAGATTCACATAGCAATCAAGTTGTATGAGTGGGAAAATTTTTGAGGCCAGTTGAAAATAGATATTCAAAGCCTTAAAAATGGGTATTGACCTTATAATTAACTTAGGTATTTATCTAACTTCTAGGTATTTACCTAGAGTCTTTTCTAAACTTTTCATAAGTTTTTATAAATGTGATAAGATAAAGTATGAAAATATCCAATGATTACGAAAGTCTGTATTCAAGTCGTTAAAATATAATAGGCTACACTTAGAACTAAACTATATTGAACAGAATTTTATGTCGAGGTACTTAAGAATAATTACTTAAATACTATCACGTGTAATAATGTAATACTGTAGACAATTTTGGAGATTTAGATGATGTTGTATTACTTGCATAATTTCAATTGAAAACTAGTGAAAGTTTATTGATTTGAATTTCAGAAAATAAAAGGAATAGTCAAAATGGAAGTATTTTGTTGGTGATTCTAAGTTCAAGATGGTTCTTTAACTTACAAAAGTAATAACAATATCTTACAAAACTTCGTGAATCAATAAGCAGTGACACCTTGCACATATGTAAAGTCTCTGGCCAGGAATCTTATAGCCTCAAAGTACTTAGTTACCCATTTTATCAAGGTGCAAAATGAAGCGTAAAGGAGGTTAAGTCCCAGGACAGGAACAGGACCCTAAGTTCCTGATAATCAGCTTCCAAACTAGTAAGAATCTAGTAGATTTTGGCAGTGATTCCTTTGAGCAGTCAAAACTACTGCCAGGTGGGTAAGTTTATGAGCCAACTATAAAATGTAGTGTTGGCCTGGCAGCTGATCTAGTCAGGGTGTAAACCATAAAGGTAAAGAATGGGAAAAGACTCCTGAAAAATGGCCTAGCAAACTAATGAGGGAGTGAACATTTTTTTTAGTTCTTTGGGTTAGAAACTAAAAATGAGACCTGGAAAATAAAATACAAAGAAGCTCTCCTCTGAATCAGAGAAAAGGAATTAACTGATGGACAGATGGACTATTTTTTATGATTACCATAGTTGTTAGGGAACATCAACGCTTACTAGAATGATTTTCTTAGCGATAAACTATTTTTAAACATATGTGATGCTCAGAGTAGAGAAATTATCCTCATGGATAATTTCATGCATCCATAAAATCCTCATGGATCCCACAGCATGTGGGATCTTAGTTCCCAGACCAGGGATGAACCCATACCCCCTGCAGTGGAAGCGTGGAGTCTTAACCACTGGGTGGCCAGGTAAGTCCCTGTTTGTTTGTTTTTAACAATCCTGGAGATATCTATTTATCTATCTAAAGAAGATATCTTGATTGAGTTAGAAAAAATTGAGTTTAGGCATATTTTATATCATATTCTAACTTTCAACCTCATCCTTGCCTATTGATATCTTGGCTGCTGCTAAAAACATGGAAGTTCTAACAATCTTTACTGATTTTAAGAAGAAAATAAGGAATACATCCATAAAAATGGTGTACTTCCAGAAGATGTTGGATGTGATTAATTAATGTTAAGTAATTGTTTATACTTTCCTGATAGTTAAAAACAACTGAAGATATAATTTATTCTCTCGATCATGAGAAATTAAAAGATAGAAGTTTAAAATACAGTACATCAAGCATTTAGCTTATCGTTTTTTCTTTTTACTAACATTTATTTTGTTACATATTATTATATATCTATTATATATTAACATATTATATAATATAACATATTACATATTATTAACAAAATATCATTCAAAATACATGCATCTATGAAATCATTTTATCTTCAGGGCTTTTTATTACTCTCACTGTTACATCAACAAAATTTCTATAATATTTAATAATCATTTCTTAAGAATTCAGCATACAAGTACATTTACCATGGTCTCTAAAACTTTTTTGTTTCTTTTTTTCTTTTTTAAAGTTTTTATTGGAGTATAGTTGCTTTACAATGCTGTGTTAGTTTCCACTGTACAGCAAAGTGAATCAGTTATATGTATACATATATCCCCCCTTTTTTAGATTTCCTTCCCATTTAGGTCACCACAGAGCACTGAGTAGAGTTCCGTGTGCTATACAGTAGGTTCTTATTAGTTATCTATTTACACATGGTATCAACAATGTATATATGTCAATACCAATCTCCCAATTCATCCCACCCTCTCTTCCCCCCTTGGTATCCATAAGTTTGTTCTCTACATCTGTGTGTCTATTTCTGCTTTGCAAATAAGTTTGTCTGTACCATTTTTCTAGATTCCACATATAAGCAATATTATATCCTTTTTTTTTTTCTTTCTGACTTACTTCACTCTGTATGACTGTCTCTAGGTCTATCCAAGTCTCTGCAAATGGCACCATTTCGTTCCTTTATATGGCTGAGTAATACATTTTGCTTATCTTTAAGGATACTTTTGATGTTAAGTATGGGTGTTAATTAAAATTCAAGTATTTGATGAAACAAGATAATCTATCCAAAACAGCATGTCTAAGAGATCCTTGAACCTCATATGATTTCATAGATATTTACAAAAGAAAGCTAAAATTTCAGAAGTTTAATTCTATAGGGTGGTGTTGCAAAATAGTGAGGGTACAAACACAAGGGAGTAACAATTGAGTTGCAAAATTAATGTTTCAAAAATCAACTTCTGTAACTGTAAACTTCAAAAAGTACTATCAACAAACGCTACCAACTACAGAATCACACCTCAGTGGTTAAGAGGAGCCTCTAAGTTTTACACTGTAGGAAGGCATGTGAGGCACTTAGCAGACTTATTTTCCTCAAAAGGTTGTAGAAGTCAACCCAGGATAGCAAATTTGAATTTTAAAAGAGTATATGCCTGGATTTGAAGTTCAAAATTAAACAGAACATATGATAAACATTCAACTGGGTGATACAAAGAGTAATCAAAGAAAATACATGTATCATCCATTTTGGCACTTTATTTTTTTGTCACCACAACACAAGGCCTATAATTTTCTATATGTTTCTTGGTGTGTTTATACATCATGGGTCACACTTTTTCCCACTTTTCCCCAGCAACACAGAGATACTGTCATAATACATGCAACTCTGTCTCCAACAATGGAATCACCATCTTCACAATTCAAGTGAAACCGAGCAATTGTATAAAATGGCTTTGTGGGATCAGAAGAAATCATCATCATATAGTTTCCTCTAACAGCCCTAACACAAATAAAAAGATTGTTTTGCTAGTATTTTTTAATGAAATTATTGGTTTTAAATGATTTTACTTAAATAGTATTGGGAATGAAGGAGCAATTTCTAGAGTTTTCTAGAATTTCTAGAGAGACTAGACACTACAAGTTGCTATTTAGATTCAGATGGCTAAGGTGGTTACTTTTTTTTTTTTTTTTTAATTGTGAACACACTGCTGGAAAAATACCAAGGCTATAGATGTGGGGCAGAAACCAACTATTTCAGAAACATAAACTCAATTATATTCACATACTGCATAAGATATAAAAAAGTTTAAGAATTCTTATCTTGTAAAGCAGGTCTGTATAAATCAGGTAAATTCTATGTGGTCATAAAAAAAATAGCATCTTTCTCTGAAGACATTATAGAGCAATATATTCCCCCCAAAATGAAGAAAGGGTACCCTTTTTATACAGAGATGTGTAAATGAACACAATCACACAAATAACTTGACCTTTAGCTAAGCAAGGATTTGTTACTGGAGAATCAAAAAATCTCTTCCAGGCCTATCACCTTAGAAGGGCTACCACTTGCTAACATTCACCCAACTAAGCCTGAAAGAAAGTAAAGCTTCTGGAAATGTTTTGCATTGGACCCATGATGGGGGATTGTGGCAACAAATCAAACCTAAAAGAAAAAACTAAGCACATGAAAGAAACAGGGTAGTTCTCAGTGATCATTTTCTTCCTTAGTCATTTGTCTATAATTTTAAAAGCTCACAAAAAAAATCTATACTCATTATTTATTTCTGACGATCATGATAATATTTAAATTCTTAATACACTGAAGTTGAAAGAAGGAATCATTAAGATAAAGCTCATCTATCACATTTCATATACCATGTGGCACTCTGTTTTGTTAAGTCAAAGTCATGCTCCTAGTTTCTAAACTTCAAACAACTGAAATACCACAACATTCATAAAACAGAACTGAACAACTGGGAGTAGGAAAAAAACACAAAAAGGTAGCAGACCTCAACAGCAGATAGTAAAATTAATATTTCCACAGCTCTTGCCTTTCATCTCAGTCTCTATAGCACATTTTTTTCTGGAAAAGGTACGATTTAGTTTAGAAAGATGCAGAATTACAAAAAAACATCTGGAATATGGGACAAGAAATATTGCCTTATTATCCCTTGTGGACCCTCTCTATGAAAAATTTAATAGATCTGTTTTGGTAGTTTTAATCTCCAGAGCACCTCAAGCTATGTTATGGAAACATCATCTTGGTCATTTATATTAGAAAGAATACCTGGTGATGAAAGAAAATGTACTCTCTCTTAAACTGTGAGTGCTTTTTCTTTAATAATCAAACTTTTCATCAAATATGTATATAGATATGTATGTGCGTGTCTATAAACATCTTGCTTAGAATTTAGTTTTTTGCATTTTTGTGACTGAGGAGATTGTAAATCTTGAATTTACCAAAAATGCAGTGCTTGCTTATGTTCTACAAATTAATAATTTTGCCTTAACTCTGACATTTACTCATTGCATAATGCAGAGTAAGTTAGAGAAATTTCATGATGTGAACACTAAAATGCCATTCATATTGGTCCTGGAAACAAATAACACTGATGATTTTTAAAAGTTAAAAAATATTTTTTTGATTTTATACATTTTCTTATTCCACAATACTTTTTAAATGATAATTTTAATATTTACTGTTAATAATAAAATGTTTCTTAGTTAATCTAAAATAATATGGCTGAAAATAGTTAATAACTTTCAGCATTAAATTTTGTTATTGAAAAGCTTATTGCTAGAAAAAATTTAATTTTGAGAATATGTGCATCTAAGGAAGATTGAATGATGAAGTCATTTGCCATGAAAATTTATTAAAAAAAGTAATCTAAAAATTTCAGCATTACATTCTTTTACTGTAAAATCATATTTTATTGCAAAATTTTAAAATTGAGTTTCATTGTAAGTATTTGCATATTAAAATTAGAGAAAATTCACATAATTGAAAATATAATAAAACACTCATTTTTATGTGATCTTTTAAAATTGGCACATTATACCATAGCTACGCTATCATTAATAACACTCAAAATATGTAATGGGTCTCTACATATTCCAATTAAAATTAGAAGTCCTTAAAATATTTGAGTATTTATAGTCTATAAAGATTTTCAGGGACATTTTTATTAATTTGACACAGATACGCCTTCATTTCAAATGTTACAAACCTGAATCATTTTAAATGCAATTAAAAGTGGTTATGAAAGAGTGCGGACTTCCTTGTGAAGTAGGAAATCACTCTTGTGATTAACATGCAAACGAGCTCATGCTGGCAGAATAGATTGGGGTTTTAAAACCCCAATTACTTTTGTATGATTATCTATTTACCAGTACACAGTCTATTTTCATTTTTCATCTAATACAAAATCGGCTTGCTTACATTTTTAGCACAGCAATTAATATTTACAATAATTATGACATCAAGCACTGCTGAGAACTCCAAGTAAATCATTTACCCTCATCTTTTTTATATATGATTAATATCCTTTCATAATTTAATGCTTTATATGAGGTTACCATTACGTAAAAATCAAAATTAAAAACCACTCTCCTTTCTGATTTAAATTTAGTTAATAACACATATTTTTGGAATATTAGTAAGAGGACTATTGTTATAATATGAAAACCCAAAATTTTAAATGTGATGAGAACAATATGTAAAAACGTTTAATTGCTCATAGTGAGAAAAATAAATATATATTGAGAACAATAAAATATGTCCTATGAATCTTTCCTTTTTAAAAGTAGTAACACAGACAATTCTAAACTTTCACTAACACGCTTTGATTCATACCTGCTACGTACTACACACATACACATTTTTCCAGACTTCTAAAGAAAATTATAATGCATTAATGACAGGAACCATGGTAATGGAAAAAAGGTCACCCTCTCTTGAACACCTTCTGTTTTAAACCATTATATATAAAGACATTCGAGAAAGCAAAGAATTAAAAGCCAGCCTTTGTGCAACCCATTACTGAAATATTATAGAATAATCTATATCAAATGTAGAGGAACAGCAGATTCTTTTGGATCTAAATTAACTGCAGCCATAGAAACGCTTTTATGCTTATTATGTATCTGCATGTTGATTCAATTATTAAAAGAACACCTGACAGCATCAGACTTATTTAATTGAATTAATTAAACTGGATGAATAATCACTGAATTCCTTTTGTGTGAAATTTGTACTGAAAAGTAACACTGGCATTTGGAAATTGCAAGTAATTTGCATGGTGAAATACAGTGAACATGGAAATCTCCTATTTCAGTATGCTAGGGTTCCCCCCCACCTTCTCATGCAAAACAAATGAACAGATTCTTGCAGTGGATATTTTCCTTTTACAGTACAGATTTATGGATACATTTTAGCAATATATCATTAAGCAATTTTTCAACAGTTTCCTCAATATCAAAATTTAAGTTTTCCTCCTATGGTGAAAAATATTATGCAAACTGTCACTTTTGCAAAAGAGATGATATGATGCCAACATATCCTTGAACCTATAAGGTAAGAAACTCTTGTTTCAAGATGGATTACTAAGATACTTATTTTCTCTATATAAAAATGTAACTACTTGTTTAGAATTAGAAGAGAAAACTAATTCAAAATAATAATAGAACAGTTAGTTATCTATCACACACAGTTTTTGTAGGAGGTATTTTTTTATGATTAAAAGTTTAAGGCTTATGCCTAACATATATAAGATATTTGGCATTTTATTAAGATAAATATTTGTAGTTTGTTTACATGAATGATGATTTTAGATATTTATTTTCAAAAGAACAACACTAGGAAAACTTCCTATACATATATTTTCCCCAAGTCAAGTTCACAGATAAACTAAAAAGAGAACTGTACAAGGTCTGTTTTATTTGTCATATCAAAATAAACAAAACTGACAACATTTCAAAATATTCTTAAGGCACTTGCTTGTTGCACTTGTAATTTCTGGCCATTAGGTTCTTCATCATCACCGGGGGAGGGGGGCATCATTTTATATCCATATATATATATATATATATATATATATATAATTTTGTATATATACAATTTTATATATATACATATATATATATATAATTTTTTTAACCATACCTGCCACTGGGAAGATGCAACAATATCTGCTATTGTTAATTCATTATTAAGGATAAAACTTGGTAAAATACTGATGCTTGGTTAATCTTTAAATATACACATCCACATAAGTTGCACTTCAATATATCAATGTGTTTTGAGCAATCTTTTTTCCTTTTTGTCGTGAACAGAAAATTATTGTACTTGCATACTCGAAATGATAATCACTCTATACCATTTTCATCATGCCTATTATTTAGGAGAGACTGTTTACCATAATAAATTATGGTATTTGAAATCACACACCATTCAACACGTACATTCCTCAGATTAATGAACCTTTTAAATATTCAGGCTGACCATACTTGAAATTTGTTCACTTTAAAATTATGCTTGATCCTTTCAACCTTCGATCCATGTACCTTCTTCGTATTAGCCTCATTTCTACACTTCCTTGGCATTCCCCAGACATATTTCTGTGTGAATGGTCATATTTAGCACAGTTAAATCTCGTGTGTGATACAGCATTATTCCTTCCAAAATAAAATTAAGTACAAAATATAGTATAGTATTTATAAAAAATAATTCCTAAAATAACTCAAGTATTGAATGAAACTGCTTTCTGTCATATTAAAATTCCTAGAATTCCAGATAAATTGTTTCTTTGTGATCTAAATTACAGACATGATAAATATACAAACTTTTACAAAATACTTTGTAAAAAATCTATGCCTTCACTTTAGTACCTGGATTAATAACCTTAGTGGTTAGATTTTTATTTTACATATATTATACAAAATACATTGGCATTACACCCCATTATTAATACCAGTTTATTATAGCTTTATTTCATAATATTGGATGTAGAAATGGAAACAGTGCCATCATGTGATACTTTTCAGGGTACTTCACTTCTTATACTCTCTAAGTCTGAGCATTATAGCTACTATACAAATAAGAGTTCATAGAAAAGCAGGGAATGGCAATATAATTCATCACCCAGTATTTTGCAACCACATCCTGTGTTCACGCTTTTGTGTAAAGAATTAGGAACAGCTTTTGAATCTCCAAAGATAAAGAAGTATAAAGTCAGTACTTTTATTTGTGTATATACATACACAAACACACACAGAGACACCCTTTGGTAAAAAAAAATCTACTAATTGTTTATTCTAGCTCATAAAACTGTGCGCATTTACAATCAATTTCAATCTTGAAAATAAAAAAGTGTCACTTCAAAAATGGAGTAAATTCATTATTATAATTAGCAAAAACCAGTAGTTAGGAAGAAGGGAAATTCAGATGGCATGTAAATATCAACTCCAACCCCAAAAAGACTTATATCTAAAATTGAACCCAGTTTCTCCATTGTTTTTTTTTTTTCCTTTAGTGAAGGGACATGGATATTTTCACACTAACTTAAGAAGAAATAAGCTCCACGACTAAAATATTGGATTTGGCCCGAGTTATATTATTTATTTCAATTTCAAAATCAGCTTTGAAAACTGAGGCATTCAAAAATCTATAATAATCCTGCATAAACATGAAATTTATTTTTCACTACAAATGGTCCCTGCTCTATTTCTTATAATTCACTGTGTTACTGTCATTCCATTAAAAAATAGCTTCTTTTAGGGAGAGGTGTAAATTTGGGAGCTACTCTCTCTCTTACTTCCCAGACTTATTTTATACAAATACGGAATTGCATTTAAAGGACAGGTGTGCATTGTTCAAACACTAATA
The DNA here is from genome assembly GCF_964165515.1 of Mesoplodon bidens. Taxonomy (NCBI): domain Eukaryota; kingdom Metazoa; phylum Chordata; class Mammalia; order Artiodactyla; family Ziphiidae; genus Mesoplodon; species Mesoplodon bidens. Next base: position 71,501,402 of record NC_138166.1, on the reverse strand, counting down.
TACACAATGCTAACCCAGGTTAAAACAGAAAAGACAAATCAATTTGTATTTATTAATTTTAACGACTCATGGTTGATCTACAGTACATTTCATTTAGGTTCACACACAATCCAAGGCATTTCAGTTTAGATTACCCAAAAGTGAGAAAAGTAAACTACTATGCAAGATTTAAAACTTCTGATGACTCTAAAACAGTAGTTTTTAAATAATTACCCTAAATCAAATTCTTTTGCATATCCTTTGTGATATACTGTAGCACAATACTTAAAATTTCACACAAAATGGATATAATGAAAGAAGGGAGAAAAAGCTTGAGAAAACTTTTATTCACACAAGCATAAGTATAGCTGCTTGTTTTTTGAATGGTGAAAATAACCTCCAATCATAGAAGCCTGAGGAGAACTTAATTACATTCACTGAAAAACTTAAGTGAGGAAAATTTTAGCAGTAGGAAAAAGGTAAAAGTAGACGTGATGTACTAAACTCTTTGGTTCTCAAAATTCCTCTCTTTCTAGACCAAACTAAAACGAAAGTTACCAATTGGTAAGCTTATAACATCAAATGAATAATCTCTTCTAGGGGAATAGTGGGCTTGAGGATTACCCTGAAACCCTTTATTATTATCAGTATTACTCTTTCTCCAAATAACACGAGGCGTGGACTCACTGGCAGGTTTTTTATTTGGAAATAGAGCTGTTCCTCTGAGAAGAGACTATTTTCTTGTTACAAAACTGGTCTGCAGACTTTTGTCTTGTGGTAGAGAGAAATCTAGAGAACCAGCACATTCCTTTTTTCTTCATGAAATATATCTTCCATAAATCCTTTAATTCTTCCAACCTGCACTGATCCTGATCTTTCAATAGTTTTTTCAGAGAAGTAAGGGACAGAAGATTTTTTTTTTAACATCTTTATTGGAGTATAATTGCTTTACAATGGTGTGTTAGTTTCTGCTGTGTAACAAAGTGAATCAGCTATACATATACATATATCCCCATATCTCCTCCCTCTTGCATCTTCCTCCCACCCTCCCTATCCCAACCCTCTAGGTGGTCACAAAGCACTGAGCTGATTTCCCTGTGCTATGTGGCTGCTTCCCTCTAGCTATCTATTTGACATTTGGTAGTGTATCTATGTCCATGCCACTCTCTCACTTCGTCCCAGCTTACCCTTTCCCCTCCCTGTGAGGGACAGGAGACTTCTGAAGGTTTTCAATAATGTAACATGTTTTTCCTTCTAGGATAAGATTTACCATTGATACTTCTACATTTTCAGCTGTGGAAGAAGTCAACATCACCAACTCTTTTAAACTCAGTTTCTGACTGATGTTTCACAAACCACAGAACTATAGGAAACAGCATCCAGGGAATTATGAATGGGGCAATGAACTTCTTCACCCAACCCACCCTTATATATATATATATATATATTTTTTTTTTTTTTTTTTTTTTTTCTTAAAAGCCCGCAGGGACCAGATGATAGTGGTATTAAGGTATTGCCTTAGGGGGCTTTTTTTAAATTAATTTTTTATTTTATTTTATTTTTGGCTGTGTTGGGTCTTAGTTTCTGTGCGAGGGCTTTCTCTAGTTGCGGTGAGCGGGGGCCACTCTTCATCGCGGTGCGTGGGCCTCTCACTATCACAGCCTCTCCTGTTGCGGAGCACAGGCTCCAGACGCACAGGCTCAGTAGTTGTGGCTCACAGGCCCAGTTGCTCCGCGGCATGTGGGATCTTCCCAGGCCGGGGCTCGAACCCGTGTGCCCTGCATTGGCAGGCAGGTTCTCAACCACTGTGCCACCAGGGAAGCCCCCCACCCTTATTTTTAATATTATACTTGAGTCTCAACTTTCCTTACTTCTAGAATGGCAGTATTTGGAGTTAGGAGAAGGAGAATAAAATGGAGTTGCTCAGAAAAGGCAAACAAAATGTGTGGAAAATGCTGATTTGTGAAGCAGTTTTTTCTAATCACACTTCAATGTAGCAAGACATACTATCAGATAAAAAATTATAAATCAAGACCTAAATTCTATTTTATATAGCTGTATCTTTATAACATTAAGAGCAATATCCCCACCTGAAAATGAATGATAGAACCCTACAGAGCAGCAATTTGTTACTGATTGTCCAAATCACCAGTTTATTACACAATTATAAACGCATTTCATGATGGAAGAAAAATAAAATTTTCCTCAGTTAAAGTAATAAATTTTCTCTTCTAGAAGGGAAAAATAAGTAACTTTGTCTACTAAATTATTGTTATTTAAGTAACAGTAAAAGTTGCATGTGTCCATATTCAGTTCATTAAACAGCTTTTACCTCCATCATTCACAATGCTTCCCTAACAGCTCCCCTACACACACACACACACACACACACACACACACACATCTACATACACAGGCACAGACAGTAAACAATTTAGTGAACTTCACTGGGACTAATCAAAGTCTGCTGGCAATTTAGTGGGTGGGTATGCCTTCTGTTAGTTAATACGGAGTTGTTATTTGTTGCACAAATGATATGTGACTGTTGAAAATGTCAGAAAAGGACTTGATGCACTTATTCTAGTTAAGAATATTTGACATTTTATAAGAAAGTAATGTTAGTCCTTGGAGAAAATGAACAAAGCCTTCCTAGCCTGAGTAGAAGGTGACAAATTTTCTTCCACAGCCAACCCAATGACCAATACGCATATTTCTTGACACGGTAGCCAAGAAAATTAACTTTTATACATCAAGCTTCATCTTCGTGCTTCATCTTAGCTATTATTCCTGACACACTCTTTAATTCATCTACAGTTACATATACATATTGAAAGATCCTCTTTATATTAGATCGTTATTATGTTTTTTCCTTTTTTAACCATTAATCTCGTCCTTTTAGCCTGAAACATATTTCAGTAAGGGAATTGAAAAACACATTACTATAGGATATAATCATAGGTTCAGGTAGTATAAATATTTTGTATTCAATTAAATTATAATTCAAATGTTTATTTTTACAGTTTACAAATTATTTTTGAGCCTTAAGAGGTTTTCTTATTTAAAGTGTTTCATAAGGTTATGTTCCACCAAGAACTATATTTCAATTATTTCAGTAACAGTTGATGATAATTTAATTAAAATATAATAAAGAAACTTCATCATGGGCTTTAGTGCCACCCAAGGACTTCAAAGGAAGAAAGGAAGCAAAGACAAGTCTCATTCACAACAAATTATGGGAGAAATTGGTAAAATTTTATTAGGTTCCTGGCATTCATACATCATATATCTAAGGTAGGTATATAAGGAGGTTGAGGTTGAGGGATAAGACATTTCATAAATTTAAAATATTACCTTTCAAAGAACAATCATGGTAGATATAGAAGGCATTTGTAAAATTAGAAGGTAATTTAAAAACTTTAAAAACTTCATCCAATTCCTTTTTGCAACGTGCATCTACTCATAAACTGTCAAGGTTTTTTGTTTGTTTGTTTGTTTCCCCCACAACAGAATTACTTGACTTTAATGTATGCAAAATTTTCACCAAACTGATCTTAACCCAGTAAATCTCTGGATAGCCAGTTACTTCAATCTGTCCTCAATAATAACTTAATGAACTCCGAGGCCCATTTCTGTCCAGTGAGACATTAGTAGTTACAATCACAAAGGCATTGATTTCAAGGAGCCCATTGGTTTATAAGCTCATTCAGCCTCCTAGTAGTCTACAGTTGTCTTTTTTTTAATTATGTTCCCATAGTGTGTCTTTTATAGGACGCAATCAAAGCCAAATTAAAATGTTAAATAATGCCAGTCCGATATCCTGAGTCTTTTTGGCTTGTGCTTTTTTTAAAAGAAATCTCAAAAATAAAGAAAAAAAAACTGCTCATACTCCCATTTAAAGAATAATTATGTACAAAGAAATGCCTCTGTACATCTAATTTGACCCTTTTGTCCCCCAGAGGTAAACACTATTAAAAATTTGAGTCATATTTTCCCCATCTTCTTAAATTTAAACAGCTGTCAGTTGCACCTATGCCCCTGTAAAATATACTCACAAGAACACACATATACAATTTTGTTTTCTAAAATATAATCCTGCTTTTTTACTGGACAATGTAACATGTAATAGAAATACTACTCTTTTTTATTTTTTAAAAAGGCTGCCAGTTATTATTCACTGTTTATGCACATTTGGATGTTTTCTGTTTTTGTTATTATTATAAACAATGCTATACCCTTGCCTTAGTTTATTCTGGGGGTAGGAGGTGCCTGGAGAATATCTACAGAAATTATTGTCAAATTTATCATTTCTTCCTTATATAAAAAGCATATCTTTATTGACAATAAATAACTAAGATGAATGACTGTCCTCAAAGCTAATTTGTGTACCTCTAATAACTTCCCCTCCTACAGGTTATTTTACGATTTATATAAATCCCTTGACAGTTGCAAAATATTTCCTTCCACCATTCTGCCAGTAATTCATGCACAGATATTCATTCAGACATATGTATATTCATATAATATTTCTCCTTCAGTTACAACCTTTCATTATCCTTGCCATGTTTTTCACATGCCCCCTAAGTCAGAGTGAAACTTTATAATGGTAGACCATCAGTTGCTATACAAAGAAACAGGTGCACAAATGCCATCCTAGGCTAAAGTTTAAATCTAATGATGTTTTAAATGAGTAATATGAAAGCATAAACATCATGACATTGCAGTAATATTTACTTAAATATTATCAGAAAAAATAAATCTATAGGCTCAAATCAAATGTAACAAGAATTATTCCTTGTGATGAATTAAACCAATCAAAATCAGTTAAACTGAAGCAGAGAAAAGTTTTCCATATATAACTATACTTGAAAGAAAAATTAAGCAACTTGAAAGAAAACAACCTTGAATGGCTTGAAAGAAAAACTGAAGGAACTAAAAAATATTAAACCCAAATAACGAAAAGTAGGGCATGTATCATTATCACATATTTATATAAAGTGATAGAGCTTGGCCCCTGCTCATGAAATATATTTTCTCAGATAACGGACTTTTATTATCTAACCAAATGTTTTCATTTATCCATCATCATGGGGAATAAAGTGCTACAATTTATTTTTCCAAATAACTAAAGGCAAACACCATTCAATCAGTACACAATCCAGTGTTTTACATAGGCCCAAAATTTAATGTTTCTGTTTGTAAGAGTGATGAAATCAAATGAAAGCTCATGATTTCAAAACAGTTTACTGATGTTCCTTTCTCTCTCAAGGTGTACACATACACATACACACACACACACACACACACACACACACAATTTCTTCCTACTATTTCATGGCCACCAGTACAACGTCCTAATGATTCTTCAGGGCCACTGATGTGCAGAGCCACTTGCCCTTCACTTCATGAACCCAGAGAGTGTATCATAGTTGTGCATTATTTCAAGGGATTTTTAAAATGCTATTTCTCCTGATATGAGGCTATCACTTTTTGCATGGAATTTGATGGCGTATCTGTCTAGGAAGTCAGCTAAACAAATGACAATGAGTAATAAAGGGATCTCTTTTACTATAAAGGTAATGGAATGTTAAGACCTGAATGAGAGATTCTTTGCACTCTCAGTTAGTTTGTCTGCTTGCTTGCTTGCTTGCTTACTGAGTTCATATTTTTGTTCTAACTAGTTCAAGTGCCTTAAATTTTAACCTCCAGGTATGTTATCATTTCATGTCCAAAAATAAAAACAGAACGTGACGAAAAGAAAAGAGAATACAAAGTAAAATAACCTGTAATAAAATGTAGTATAAACCTACATAATATCAGGAAATACTTAACACTGCTTTTTATGTGCAATAACTCCAAGATTCAAAACACTTATTAAATGATGACTAAGTTTAACAATTAAATCAAAATTTGAGAATTTTAGTGGTACTTCATTTGTTCATTCATTGATGTATTCATTTATTCATGCAACACATATCTGAGTAACTATGTGCCAACTACTGCCAAGTACCTGGATGACAGAAGGAAAAGAACAGACACATTCAGTACCTTCATGAAGTATGTAGACAAAAGTTAATAATCACACAAGTATATAATTGCAAACTGTGATACTGATGTGAAGGGAAAGTCCAGGATTCAATGAGATTGCTTATCAGGAAAACTTAATCAAGTCTGGGAAGTCAGAAGGTTTTCTTGAGGAAATGAATTTCTGAGCTCTGACCCCCAGGATGAAAGGTCATTACTAAGGCAGGTGAGGTGCAGGGGAGAGTAACCTATGTTTACGTGAAGTCCCTGAGAAAAAAGAGAAAGGTAAGCCATCTGAAGGACTCTATACAGGTTAGCAAAAACTGCTAACCATATTACCTCTAACTTTTTTGGATCTATTAAAGACATGTGTCCTAACCTGTTCATTATGAAGATAACTGCTTGAAAGTAAACATTACTGAAATCTTTCCTCAAATTTTATCTGTGGTTATGGTAAGTGACCAGAGATAACTGCTTTGAATATCTTTGTGAGAAAAAATGAGTGGTCTATCTTTAACTGGTAAAACACTGTAAAGAAGACATCATAGTGTGCCAACCTTTACTTTGGCTTTATTATTTACCTAAAGACATTGGAGAACAAATGGTTGGATTCACAAACAACTTGCAATGAGACCATATTCCCTGTGCCCCCAAATGAGTATCAGCTGTCACATTAGGAGCTGCAAATTACATCACAGAGATCAACTTCAAGGTCTTAAATCCCTAATCACCTCCTTTGGAGTGAATTCTGAAATGTTTCTGCAAAAGACTTTGCTCTTCCCATTCACCCTTTCTAAACCCATTCCCATGACTAGGTGGGTTCGGGGGCCATCTATTCAAACAGAGCTCTGATTCAGGCACCTTAATTTACAGAAACCTCAACTTTACATTCTCTGTAGATAACCTGCCTAAGCCACAAATGACTTCTGAACCTCACATTCTTGTAAAAGTGTACAAGGTTTGCACTCTTTGCTATCTAATCCTTTATCAAAATTCTAGTTGAAATAAATAATATTCATGGAGGATTGCCTAAATGACACACAGAGCATCCATTACTCAGTCCAGAGAGTCTAAATTTTACATCTCAATCTGACCAGACCATGAATGAACTAATTCTAACTACAAAAGGAATGCTTCAGTATCTCTTAAAATTGCTTTTATTGAACTTCTCATTGGAGTTATCTATTCGGCACACAGATATCATAACAAATGGCTTTATTTTGTCTATTATGGGCCTCCTGCTCATTCACTATACTACACAGTGGGCCTTCATGAGGACTAGGAAAAAATTCCTGCAGGTCTAAGTATCTAGAAAAATAATGATTCCTTCTAGAAACTGGGTATTTAAAATTTTTTTATAGTACAAGTATGCTGCCTCCTTCAACTTATCTGCTAAATAGATCAAAGATAGATTAGTGGTTAATCCTAGAAACCGAACAGACCTTTACAGGAAATACTATGGCTTTATTATTTTCCTCCATATCTTTTCCTTCTCTTTGATTCTATCCATTGCTTACTAACATGCTTTTAAACTGACTACAATCTAGAAAAACCAGAGTCTTTAAGAGTTTTAACTAAGTTTAACTTAACTCTTTAAGTTAAGGGAAATACAATGTTTATAGATATGTATTTTGAGAAAATTGCTAAAAAAAACTTCAAGTATTTTGTAATATCGATCTTGATTACTGGATTTTAATTCCATATCTCCTACTACGTTTTTAAGCTTGATGTGTGACCCAGGACCAAAAATGTCATTTTTCATACATTTTGTACTTTCTGGAGAGTAAAAATGTTTAATTTGAAAGAAAAGATTCCAGAGATTACAATAAGATAAAAATGGGAATATATGAGACTTCATATACTAATCATCTTATAAACTTACATTCTGGAGAGTGTGGGTAAATGGTACCAGAAACAAGAACACTCAGAGATAACTGACTGCTCTTTGTCCAGTGTTCTGATCCTCCCTTAATACGAGGAACGAGTTATACTGGGAACCTTTACAGACTGTTTGTCATAAGCATCAATATTAAATTTTTCAAGTATTAATTAAATTTATCAGTACATAATGTTGAATAACTGGAAGTTCAATGTAGAAACATATAAATCCTCTGTTGCCAATGAATTTTATAATCTATCATAAATGATTACTAGCACAGATAAATAGCAAAGAGCAGATTTAAAAGAAAACAACAACTCTGGAGGATAACGAGAAAGAAAAGATTCATCAATACCAGCAAGCAATAATCTATAAAAGCTGGAAGAGAGAGCCCTGATGAATAGCAACAAATTTCCCTGAAAAAGAATACGTAAGAAAGCTTGAAATGTGCAGATAACGCAGATAAACAAACAGTGAACACAGGCTAGTTCAAAGAGCACTGAGTATGGTATCTGAATATAAAGAAAGATGGAGATACGGTCAGGAAGTGAACAGAAGAAACACCTTTCAAAGGAATGTTACCAAAAAGTGAAAGCAGGAGTTGTAGTGAGAGAATTGGAAGGATTTATGATGTTGAATTTTTTTTTAAAAGGAAGGTTCTAATGACAAAAAATTCCAACAACATATTCTCTGTGTAAAGATTGTGATGAACCCAAAATCACAATCTCTCACTTTGAAAATCAGACATATGATAGAGAAAAAAACCTTAGTTCCAAAATATTGATAAGCATAAGGATTGATAGGGTTTTTAGAATAAAAAGTATAGAGTTCTGCATCTTGAATAATAATCCCAGCACTAACATATAACTTCTGGTTTGAATCTAGAAAAGAGATAGAATGTTTTAGTTGGTTTCCTAGTTGTAATAGCTGTGAAGTCACTTGAGGTAGTAAAATGCTAAACAAAGATAAATTCTAAAAATAAAAACAGTATCAGAATTTGCATATTGTACTTGTTCTTTGGAGGAAAGTTATAAGTTATTTGTTGGTATTTCATATTGTTTACATAAAAGTGACTCACAAAAATACTGACATGTAATTCTTTTTTGTATGGCCAGTTGATAGGAAAGTAATTATTTCTTCTAAAAATGAGTAACTGAATAAATGGGAAAATTGGAAGGCATTTCCTTTTTCAATGTCACATCTTTGGTGGGGGACACAAATCACTGTAACTCTTGCTTAGAATGATTACCTTTTCCTAGTGAGGAGAAGACCTTTCAGCGACCCATCCTCTCACTGGATACGTATGTGTCATATATAAACCTATTATGCATCTCCCTCTCTCTTTTATACTTAAATAATAGAATTGAAATTCATGTCTTCTGTACTTGTAAAACGAATGGATTTCTCTGTGCAGAAAACCAAGGGGCAAGAAGATTTTACAACGTTTAACAGTATCACAAAGGCGATATACTGCTGTGCTGATTTTAGTCTGAAGCAGATAAACTCAAATTACAGTTCAACCTCTGGTAATAGGAACCATTCCATTTTGGAAATATTGGTTGTAAAATTAAGATAGATAATGGATTGTAATTGCATGAAGAGAGGCTCTGATGTGTTTACACTCACTAGGGAGTACACTCATAGATGGTGAAAACATGCCCAAAAATCACACACAGACACGCCTTGACGTATAGAAATAAATACTCTATGTAAACTAATATATGCAGAAGTTAAATTTAACTGAATCTAAAATGTGCAACAAACTTAAACAAAAGACATTAATGACTTAGGTATAAATCTGCCAAAGAACTCATGCCTTTCAATACATACAAGTTCACTATGATATCCATGACAATAAAAGTTAATTTTGCTTGAAGAAAAAAATCAGATGTGAAGAGCAGCCACACATATTCTAAACCTTCCTCACATACAAATACATGTGTGTCATAACAAGAAACTAGTTTTGTATGAACACACAATGAAATCGGTACATGAAACATAACATAGCACAAACTTAATTAATTTACAATAAACCCTATATTTAACCATCTGATGCTGACAAATGTGAATACTAGGTTTGTAAAGCCAGAGTCACCACATTCCTTAGAATGTGGACTTTATCCTTAGGAAAGGCTGGTTTCAAACACAGCTTCTGCCCTTAAAATTTGTAGATTTCTGACACTTTACTTAACCTCTCTTTGTCTCAGATATCTTGTCTATAAAATAGAAAAAAATAATACACATCTCATAAGGTTATTGCTAAGATTCAGTGAGATCACATTTGCTTTAATGTTGTGTACCTATATATTGTTAAGGGTAAAGTAACATACGTTTTTTTAAAAATGAGACTTTGTACAGAGTAATTCTCTGAATTCTTACGGCATTTATTTTAAGCTCATAATAAAATCATCGACTTATAGTAGTAAAAGTGCATGGGCTTTTTACTACTTACAGTAGTAAAAATGCATGGGTCCACGAACTGTGGACCAATTACTTAACCTCTCTGAGTCTTAGTTTTCTCACATGCAAATTGTGAATAAAAGTACTTATTTTGAAAATTGTTTGAGAAATTTAAAATGAAATAACGTAAACAAAAAAGTACCTAGAATGAATGTTCAGTATATTTTAATTTGCTTTGTGCATATTTCATTGCAACCCTACCAGCTTGCAAAAACAAGAGCTGAAATTACGTTTTACACATTTCTCCATTATCCACTGTATATACATTTTTCCTGAAAAGGGAAGTGGAGAATAATGCTCAGGCATTATGAGATACTATTCCAAGGATTGATTTGCTGCAGAATTCCTGGTAAAGTACAATTAAAGTTATTTTTAATGAGAAAACTTACTTTAAAACTTACTAGATACTCATGGTTGCACTAATAGCAAGGCTCTTTGACATCTATCCTCCTTTAATTTTTTTTTTTTTTTTTTTTTGGTGGAGGTAGAGAGATCATCAGCATATTCCTTTTGTCACACAAATGTAAAACAAATAGTCTTTCCTTGTCTGGAGAAGTTCAAACAGTAGAGAAATAATTCAAAACAAGTTGTTCATCTTAGGATTTTCAGTCTTATATTTAATAAAATAAATGGTGCCTTAAAAGCACAGTGACCTCCAGGAGCTGGAGGTCTTTAGACCATCAGTGAAGGCTGGGCTGGCTCTCCCTCCTTTCTTTCTTCCCCAGGCCTTCTGCTTCTTGCAGGTACCTAGTTTGCCAGGAGCTAGAAATGTTCTGCTTTCTCAGGGTGGGGCTGGAAAAGCTGTGGCCTCGGAGCAGAGAGGTATCTCGTAGTTTGTGTGAGTCTGACAAGATTGCTCAAGATAACCTGAGAACAGGGGCTGGAAGGTGCCACAAGCAGCTACCAAAACAGATCTGTGGAACAGCTGAGTTGTACACTCATAAGAGATGATGAGAATGACTCCTCAAATATTTTGAGGATATATTAAGTCCTTCCTGCTACACAAGATGGAGTGATTGAATAACCAGAAAATTTTAGGCCTCTAAATCTTTTAGCTTCCTGTGAATCAGTACTGAATGTGGTGCCAGGAATATAAAATTAAACAAAAAAGAGTGGATATATGTATATGTATAACTGATTCACTTTGCTGTACCCCTGAAACTAATACAACATTAGAAATCAGCTATACTCCAATAAAATTGTTTTAAAAAGTCACAATATGGTGACATGGGAGCGAGGAAATAGAAACAAAAACACAGAATAAAGTGACTTAAATAATAAGTAGTTCTATAACAGTGGCAGCATATACAAAATACCACAAGAACACAGGTGTGGTAGGGATAAATTCTACCTAGCTTTAATCAGGGAAGACTTCAAAGAAGTGATGTTTAAGCAGTATTTTGAAAGCAGAAGTGATAAAGAGAAGGTGGAGAGAAGAGCCATCACCCCAGAGTATCAAGAATAAATGAAAATTCATGGAATGGCATAAGGTATTCAGGAAATGATGAATAGTCCAGTGCAAGCAACAAATCACAGGTGGCATAACTTAAAGGGAGCCAAGTGCTGAAAAACAGTGACTCAAGAAAGTATGCATTATGAGACCTGGAGCCCATGATCAGATGCAAGTCTGGGACTCAAACTGCCCAAAACATTTAACAATCCTCTGGAGATCCCAACTTACACTCCTATTGAACAGGCAGAAGTAGGATGCTATTATCTAGAATTCCAATGTGACTCTAAATCTGAAATCTTCACTAGTGACAGAAACAGGCAGATTTTTCAGGGATATCTACCAAAATGTTAAAGATTCCAATTTCAGGCTCTGCAGTGCAATAAGTTAGTGAGTGAATAGTTACAAAACAGAATTTAAAATGTACATACACACTACAGTCATCTATACAACAATGCTCAATTAATTCAGTGTCAATCAAAATAAACTAGCTGCCAGGACCCGAAATAACGAATGCCCAGATTTTTCTTTATTGATCTTCCTATGAAAATGAGCGTATGTTTTGGTAGTACAAAGACAGTAACTGTGAAAAGTAGAAGATAGGGTGCGAGGAAGAACTGCCAGGAATTCTTTACGTGAATACTTGAATTGGAACCTGAATTATAGGTAAGATTCAAATGGGTCTAGATCCAGGAAAAGCATTTTAAGAGGAAAAATTACCTTGAGTAAAACCTTCTCTTCTCCACTGCAAACAGCTTACATTCCAAAGGATGAAGTGAGTTACTCAAATTTAAAAATAGGAAATTCTATTGTATGTTAAAAGGTGATAAATATTATAGGAAGAATTAGAGAAGGATGAGGGTGCTTAGCCAATGTGGTTGTTGACTGGACATTTAAATAGGATTGTCAGGGCAAACCTCATTGAGAAAGTGACATTTAAGCCAAGACCTGAAGGAGTTGATGAAGTTAGCCCTGCAGACACCTAGAGGAAGAGCTACCCAGGCAGAGGGAACAGCCACTGCAAAGGCCCTGAGGAGGGGGCATGCCTAGGATGTTTGAGAAACAGCAAGAAGGCTGATGCAGCAAGACCTGAATGAAGAAGAAAGAGAGTAGTAAGATATGCGATCAGATTGTATATGGTCTTGTAGACCCTTTTAAGGTTTTTTTCATTTTACTTTTAAGAAAATGGCAGCAGAGCCTGGGGCAAAGGGAGGGGGGAAGGAGGGTTTTGAATGGTGAAGTAACATGATCTGATTTAGGTTTTAAGTTTCTCTCTAACTGCTGTGCTGAAAACAGACTGTAGGTGATCAAGTATGTAGGGACTTAGACTAACTACAGGACAGTGGCAAAACTAAAGGCAGGAGATGATGGTGGCGTGGAACAGGGTGGCAGATGTGGAGACAGAACGAGTTGAAATCCATATACACTTTAGTGGAGCTCACACAGGGCCAAATCTACCTAACTGTTTATTTTTTAAAATTCATTCACTTTTATTCATTCAGTTAATTATCAAGCATTTACTATGCATTTATTATGAGCAAAGCACTGTGCAGGTTAAATATCATCCTACAATTTTAGACTGTCACTGTGTCATTTAACATCTCTACTTTCTCAAGTCCACTCACTGCAATAAAGTATCTCTAAACTGTTGGTTTCAATCTATTGCTTACATTCAGAAATGTCTGCTGTCAAGCCAGGATAAGATGAGCTATAATTCTAATGACAGTATTTCAACAGATAATACATTGGGACAACTGCAAGAATCAGGAAAAGAGAAGGAGAAAACTCATTAGGCATCCAGATGCCAGGGCAAGATAAAGGACTGAGGTGGGGGGGATGAGAGAATGCAAGTACAAGAAAACAATTATAATTTTAATTTAGAAATCATCAGAAAAAAAATTTTGAAAACTCATACTTTTACTTCCCCAGGAAAAAATTAAACCAAACTTTAAGAAACTACTTGTCTTTGTCTCAGATTAAGAGGGAAACAGGTGCAGGGGAGTCCAGGGCAGTTCTGTGGGTAGATCTGGAAGGTACTTTGAAATGGGATCAAGTACTTAAATCAGCTGCTAATAACAAAGTGTTTATATCATTTATAGGGCCATTTATTTCTTTAGAGGAAAAAGGATAATAGTTTTAAATTAGGTATGTTTTATTAGAGAGGTTTTGGTATGGCTAGGCTCCATGTCCTTACCTACAAGACTCTAAAATAGCCCCCAGCTGACTTTCTGACCAAATCTCCTAAGGTCCAGGCTTACTCTGTGTTTCAACAACACTGGCCTCTCTGCTCTTCTCAGACACCTTAAATATGTAACTCTGCTAGTCTTTTCCACCTGCAGTTCCCTCTCTCTGGAATGCTCTTTCCTCAAATACAGTACATACAGGGCTCATTCCCTCATTTACCTCCGGTCTCTACTATATGGCCACCATATCAGTTAGGTCTTCCTTGACCACTTTATATAAAATAGCTCTCAACATTAGTCTCTATCCTTGGTCCCTGCCTTATTTTTCCTTGTGGCACAGATCCTCATCTTACATAGTATTCTAAAAAACTATCCTTCAGTGCAAGTAGGGACTTTATTTTATTCACTATTAAACCCACAGTGCCTAGAACAGTGCCTGTCACAATGTATATGCTCAGTATGTATGCTGAATAAACACGTCAGTCAAAAACATGATGTTGGAAAATAGGAGTAATATGTCCTTCGAAAAAGTATTTTTAGTAATTATATATATATATATATATATATATATATATAATTCACAGTTATTCCTCAGTTTTCATAGATTCTACATTTGCAAATTCACCTATGTGCTAAAATTTAGTTGTAACCCAAAATCAATACTCATAGCACTTTCATGATCCTTCACACACATGCACGGAGCAGCAAAACATTTGACTGGCCTGACATGCACATTCCTAGCTGAGGTTGAACAAGGTGACACTCTGCCTTCTTGTTTCAGCTCTCGTACTGTACACAAATGTCCTTTTAGTGGGCTATGCAGTGCCCTATTTGTGCTTTTTGTTGGTGATTACACTGTTTAAAATAGCCCTCAAGTGTACTGTTGAACTGCTGGCTAGTGGTCCTAAGCCAAGAAGGCTGTGCTGTGCCTTATGAAGAACATACGTGTGTTAGTTACATAAGCTCTGTTCAGACATGAGCTAACAGTGATGCTGGCGATGAATTCCATGTTGATGAATCAACAGCCTCTATTCAATAAAGTGTTTTTAAACAGAATAGCGGATAAAACAAGGTTATGTATTATCAGTTGATGAAAATGTTGTGAGCAGAGGCTCACAGGAACCTAGCCCTGCATTTCCTCTAGGAGCAATAATTTCAGCATTTGCTAATCCAGTGTTTGTAGTGACTTTAAAGAATACGGTTACTGTGAATAATGAGAATTGGCTATATTTATGTATATGTGCATAGTGACTTTTTATATACAAACTAAAGAAAGAAAAACTAAAAAATCTTCACAGCTGGTAGAAATGCACAGAAAACTCTCTCTAGTCAAGAATATAATCCTTCATACAACAGAAAGGTTGACACCCATGTTAATTACATGGTTCCATCAACTGAAAGTGGTTGAATAACTGAGGCCTAGTGGAAAGAATAGAAGCTTAGGAACCAGATAATCCTAAATTTAAATACTAACTGAAAGACTTACTAGTTGTGTGGGCTTTGGCAGTACTCACCTTTATGCCCCTTTATAAAATGGTGTTCATGAATATTAAATTAGATAAACCAGTAAATGTGCTAAATACAATGCCCAAATCATTTCACTTGCTTAACGAACATAACTTTCTTTGTTCTCTGTTAAATACCCAGGAAATTGCCTATAAAATTCCCAGACGGGAAATTTGGACAATTATACCTCTTGGAGTTTGGGAAAAAAGCCACTACAAAACAGGGATGATAATCTGGATTAATTTTGTTTAGTATTATGAACTCAAAGTATGTGTACACTGCTGGCAAAGATACTGTCAGATTTTTGTGGCAACTATTAGGATGCTTAATAATGCTTATTATTTTGTCAACACTTTTTTTTTCCTTCCAGGAGTAAGCAATAATGCACGAGAGAAGTTAAACAAGTAGTCATCTACATAATCACTGCACATGGAACACAAAGAGCAACTTGACTTTATTCATTTTCCTAATTGGTGTAGTTGAAAATTGAAGCCAAGCCTCACAGAACACACAGCTGTTGATAATAATGGTGCAGATAACACATTATTAATAAAATCATTCTCCTGATTTGATAGACATACCTTATCAATTGCCAACACAACCTCTTTCCAAATTTACGATGTGATCGCCTATTTATTCCTTTCTTCAGGAAGTGCTTACTAAGTACTTCTTATGTACCAGCACTAAACTAGGTACCAGGGATACAAAGATGAATAAGAAGTAGCTCCTAGCCTTTGCATTTAGTCAAAGGGTCACAGTCATCTTATAAAAAACTGTATCTAGTTTTATAATACAATATCATAGGCTTGCACATCCAATTGGACTATGAGAAAACTGCCCAGCACTGATTGCTCAGGTGGTTCAGCACTGCTGGTCTATGGTCCACACCTTCCCCATGCTGTCTGAAAGAAACCAAGAAGCACTAAGGTGGGACCTGATAGGTTTCTCCAATCAAATGGAAATGGTATATTCAAGAGACAGCTAGCCTGGTCCTAACTATATCTCAATTTTATATAAACAAGTGGCAGCTACTCCTTTGGGGGAAACTATCTCCCCAACCTTCTACCCAAAGTAAAGCTGCTATCTAAATGAGTCCCTCAATTCACAGAGGTTCCTCTAAACACATTGACTTGCTCCACATTGACTTGCTCTACTTTGGCTAAGTAGAAACCTGATGATGTTCCTTATGCTACTGTTGCTCAGTCACTCTGCTCAGTGGGCAGGACTCAAGACTGTCCTTCTAAACCTGACCAAAACTCCCCTTGATGAGCCATGATACATTTTTTCTAATTCTTGGACTGCTGCCAAATGACCCAACTGTATGGTCTGCCACCTGAAAGACCACAGATTGGTAGAGTAAAGACACCTACTTCTAGGGCTTCAAACTCTGGGGAAAAAAATTGTGGCTGCTGCTCAGATAGTCTGGGTCATTCCTATAGAGGCCCCCAATAAGAACCTGTTCTCTGAAGAGATCAACTGGAACCAAGATGCTGATCAATCCTGAGCCAACCAGATCACCACCATTGCCACCTGGATCCATCATCACACGAGGCATGGCACTGCATCCGCCATCATAAACTGAACACACAGTGAATGACTCCATGTTTCTGATGCAGAAGTTACCACTTCATGCCAGACTTTCAACACAGGCCGAAAGTTGGCCCATTGGTGTGGTGGTACAGGAGGCCACATTTCACTTGGTATTTGTCAAGAACTGTGAAGGGCCTAACATGAAAACTAAAAGGTTAGCCAGTTTCCTGAGCTCCAATTTCTAGCAAGTGATGCAAAGAGGGCCAAGTGACAACTGCATTCACAGTGGCTCCTGTATAGGAGAAGATCACTAAGCTCAGGGAACCTGGATATTTTATCATGGGAAATAAGCTTATCCCATCTGTATCCCAGGGATACACTGTCTGTTGGTACTTCACTGCTGTTGACACTTTCAGATTACAGTGGCACTGTTTCACTCCAACCTCAGCCAACTGACTAGGCTGATTAGCATACCTTCCAGGTGGCAACCCAGTTATGAGGGGAGCAAGAGAATCCAAAGTTAATTGTAGGTCAGTCTCCTGCAGGCTATAGTTGGATTAACATGGCCCTAGGTATAAATATAATGGCCACTGGGTTGAATATACTATTCACTCAGCTTCTTAGAGTGGCCCGCCCATCAGGGCACTGGGGAAGGAACACTTTAGATCACTGGAGGTGGGAAAGGGGAGGAAAAATTAATGCCCCTTGATCCTTAAGCATTATTTAAACCTTCCTGATATGAATTCATGTTTCTCCTGATGCCCACTGGCCTTGACTTATAGAGTGTATGGCAACCAAAGCCACAGCTAGTCAGCGACCCTGCCCATGTGACTGAATCAAACTAATGTGGAATGGTGATCCAAACAAAGCTTAGCAATACATCTCAAAGAGGAGGAACAGGACCCTTCAGTAACATGTTTTTATGTGAGGGAGAATGGGTCATAGAAATATCTCTCCATTGGCCCATCTATTTCCCCCTGTAATGATTGGCAATGACATCAAAGATCAGAATGTCAGTCTAAACTCCCTTGTGTGGGTCATAATGGGTAATTGACTGGTCCTACACTTATCTTGGCTGATTAAAATAAGACCTACTAGTCTTTCTTGGTATTTATTCAAAATTGGCTGAGTCCAGGGCTCTGGGGGCATAAATGAGATCAATAGTACGGGTTGTCCTTATCCTGCTGCTTGGAATCATATTAATAGTAGCTTTAATTACATGTTTTATGAGACAAGTTGAATGGTCTGATCTCAACCTCTGTCAGATTAATCAGAGTGGCCAGCAAGGTAGCCAACTCATAAAAACTCACCAAAAGCCAAGACAGTGTATGTGGTAAGTAAAATAATGCCCTCCTCCAAATGTTGTCCACGTCTTAACCCCTGGAACCTATTACATTATATTACAAAGGGGAATTAAGGTTATAGATGAAATTAAGGTTACTAATCAGCTGACCTTAAAATAGGGAGATTATCCTGGATTATATTGTAATCAGATAATCCTTAAATGTGAAAGAAAGAGGCAGATGAGGCAATGTCAGAATTTTGTGACATGAGAAAGACTCAACCACCCACTGCTGGCTTTGAAGATGGAAAAGACCCAAGAGCCAAGGAATGTAATAGCTTTTAGAAGCTGGAAAAGGCTAGAAAACAAGATTCTCCCCCTGGAGCTTCCAGAAAGGAACACAGCCCTGCTGATACCTTGATTTTAGCCCAGCGAGATCCATTTCATACTGCTGACCTCCAGAACTATAAGATAATAAATTTGTGTTGTCTTAAGCCACAAAGTTTGTGGTAATTTGTGAGAGTATGATAAGCCACTAACAGAAAGTAGGGTTCAGGGTTGGGAAAGACATTCCTTCACGAGCATCTTGCCCTCCTACAGCTCTTACAGAGGCGCCAAGAATGCAAGACCCTATCCTGCCTTCTATACCCCTAATCTGTGGTGATTTGGAGAATGAAATTTACATATTAAAGTATGGGATGCTCAGTGTTCTGTTAGATTAGCCATAGAGTGTCAGGTCTGGTATTAGATTTCATCCTGCTTTCAATCTGTTGCTCAGTGTTGTGTTTACAGTGAGGAACCTGGAGGGATGAGGTATTAAATCTCAGGCTTGTTTACTGCTTTCTATAAATGTGGTAGATTTCCATAGCTCAGTGTTCCTTACTTGTAACATATATGCACTATGTGCATAACATCTGTCTGGGTCCTATTGGACTGCAGCACTTGGGAACAAGGGAAACTAATGCAAACATGCTGATTGATGTGCATGCTGCTTGCTGTGCTGTAACTAACACTTTGCTTTGTCTCTGATCCAGGAGTTTCATGTCTTCTGCCAGCATCCATGAAACAGCAATAGGTTAACTTATTAGATTGAAAGCAGGATGAAATCTAATACCAGATCTGACACTCTTTGGCTAATCTAACAGAACACTGAGGATCCCATACTTTAATATGTAAATTTCATTCTCCAAATCGCCACAAATTGGGGGTATAGAGAAAAGCGATACAGCATTTTAAAATTCCGATAGCTGTTTTACTACTCTCCCTTTCTACCCAAGGTGCAGTACGTATAAGTGGGTAAGAGCCACTTACAAGTTCTTCTATTTATTAGCTGTGTGACCTTGGGTAAGTT
Source organism: Mesoplodon bidens (assembly GCF_964165515.1). Taxonomy (NCBI): domain Eukaryota; kingdom Metazoa; phylum Chordata; class Mammalia; order Artiodactyla; family Ziphiidae; genus Mesoplodon; species Mesoplodon bidens. Next base: position 71,481,761 of record NC_138166.1, on the reverse strand, counting down.
ATATAACTCATCTGTCAGAATGGGAATAGCAATAGCTACCTCACAAGGCTGCTGAGATATTAAATGAGTTAATACATGTGAACTGATTAGAAGGGGCTCGCACACAGTAGCACTCAATGAATTTTAAATGTTTTTATTACTAACTGCACTTCAGTGGGAATTGATCAGGACTGGTGAGCATCTAAGGGGTGGGAAAGAAGGAACAACTGTCCTTCTGGTCCCAAACCTCTCACTATAACAATTCCTTCATAACAAATAAGGACTGCACATAATATAAAATAATGCTTTTATATGAATTATTTAAGGGGAAGGTATAGAATATTGAGAATTGCATTCTAAATGGAAGTCATTCAAGATAAATCTCCAAAGCAGAATTTATTTGAGAAATCTGCCTCTGTATTTCTATTATATAGTTTTCAGTGCATTTGAGTAAAAGAAATCTGATTAACACTATAATTTAATTTAGTTAAAGGAGCTGTAATACTCTAAAACTATTGTTATAAGGAGATTTATTCACAGAAGTAAATAAAATAAGTATGAAGCTGATAAAATGACTACATAAGCCATTTTACAAGAGGGATATATTTTTCCTTCTTTTCAATGAATGTTTAAAGCTCTCCTTCAAGCTCTTGGTAAATCTATTGATCTGTGAAACACAGTGCACTCCAGGGAGGCAATTCAGTTGACATTATATATCAAATGATGAGATGAATAATGATCATACCATTTGGTAATTAAACGTCTTACAAACCTTTTAACTGATTGAACGTCAAAAAAGTCAAATGAGGTCAAACATATGGTATTTTTTCATTCTCATATTAATGATATAAACAACAATGTTAAAAGATATACAGAATAAGAGGGCATAATAAAAATTACAGTAAAATATTTCAAGATAAAATATATATGAGGTATCTAGCTTACTATTGACTATGTATGTATTGTGTCTTCTTTTTAGCTTGCAGAATTGTTTTCTATTCTTAAATGTTTTGCTTTTAAAGTCTTTACTGAAACATTTCAAACCACTTCTTTAGATGTGCCAAGGAGAACACGTGGGAAATGTTAACTATAATCAGTAAAGACAAAGTATCACTGAGAGAACATGGATTTTAGAGAAAGAATAGAAATCCTCTGAATCTCAAATTACAAGATTTTCATGTACAAATTCTATTTTAAACTTAACAAGGAAGGGTACTTTCAAGAAAATTTGCACATTTTATTTATTCTCCAGTCCAACATTGAGCCCCGCCAAAAAGGACACACACACTATCCTCCCAGTGGTTGTTGATTATTGAAGAGTTAAAGATGTAAAAATTAGAAACCCATATTAATTAAAGACCTGTAGAAGCTAAAGTGTTTGTTAAAGGCTACTTTCTGTGGTGATAAATACTAGGTCACTTACATTACAGTATCATTAACAAACAATCCCATAGTGAGAGATTTTAAAAATTTAAAGTAGACCCATATGCCTCTTTGTTAGCATACAAACTAAAATGTAGCTATTCACTGTATCTAATTACATTTACCTAATAAAGTTATCTAAGTACAATTGCATTTAAAATACTTCTGTTTAATATCCAGCACCATATTTATTTTGATCATAATTTAAAAATTGTTAAACAGAGTTTTATTAAGGTATTCAATGCACTTATGATAAAAGCTATAGCTCTTGGAGAAAAGGGAACCCTCCTACACTGTTGGTGGGAACGTAAGTTGATACAGCCACTATGGAGAACAGTATGGAGGTTTCTTGAAAAACTAAAAATAGAGCTACCATATGATCCGGCAACCTCACTCCTCGTCATATATCTGGAGAAAACCATAATTCAAAAAGATACATGTACCCCAATATTCATTGTAGCATTATTTACAATAGCCAAGACACGGAAGCAACCTAAACGTCCATCAACAAAGGAATGGATAAAGAAGATGTGGTACATACATACAATGGAATATTACTCAGCCATAAAAAAGAATGAAATAATGCCATTTGCAGCAGCATGCATGGACCTACAGATTGTCATACTGAGTGAAGTAAGGCAAACAGAGAAAGACAAATATCATATGATATCACTTACATGTGGAATCTAAAAAAATGGTACAAATGAACCTATTTACAAAACAAATAAAGTCACAGATATAGAAGACAAACTTATGATTACCAAGGGGGAAAGGGGGTGGGAAGGGATAAACTGGTAGATTGGGATTGACATATACACACTACTATATATAAAATAGATAACTAATAAGAACCTACTGCATAGCACAGGGAACTCTACTCAATACTCTGTAATGACCTATAAGGGAACAGAATCTAAAAAAGAGTGAATATATGTATGTGTATAACTGATTCACTTTGCTGTACAGCAGAAACTAACACAACATTGTAAATCAAGTATACTCCAATAAAAATTAATTTATAAAAAGAAATATTACAAAGGGTAAAAAGACAACATGGAAAGATCTCACAAAAATTCATAAAAATACTATGGTTTCAAAATATAAATAAAAGAAAAATATGTACAACTAAAAAAAGAAAAATAAATGCTTATTTGACACACAAAAAAGCTATAGCTCTAAAATATAAAATAAATAATTGAATAAAATACTGTATGCTTTCCTCATTCTTATAGCATCAATCTATTTATACCATCAATGTTCTACTTCTACATGCTTTAATTAAAATTAGCTTATATTGTAAGTTATTGATCATAATGGCTCATAAAGTTTTCAACTGTTCAACATGGGCAGTTAAGAAACTAAATAATTTGTCCAAAATTTTGAGATGAAAAGTATACTTTCAAAAAGACGGAGAGATACTAGTTTCAGATTTCTAAGACATACAACAAATAGGAAAGGGTGCCCAGATTAAGGAAACATAAAAGAAAGGTAAAAAAATGATCTAAAAGAAGAGAGAGAAGGGCTGGTTACCAGAGGGCATGAAAGATGAATGCTTCTATGAAAGTTATTCTTGTCTTCAGTGCTTTGGTCAAACAAACCTTCTACTAAAGAGCTCCAGTGACGCTCAGATTCACTTTGTTATTAGTTGAGATTTCCTTTAACGCATCAGAAAATTCTTTAATAAATATCTATTTCCCAAACATATCTTCAGATCTTCCCAAATGTAAATACTGTTACCTTCAATCATATTTTCTTATGTGCAGAGGATTTTTCACAGTCATGTATCGCTATAATTGCAAACAGCTCAACCTCATTCTTCAAAAATCATTTCAAGTTCCACATTATCTGTGAGACTTACTTATTAACAATAAGTGATATGGGATTTTATTTCAACTGTTCACAACGGTATCACAGCTGACGCTTGAAAAATATGGGGGTTAGGGTTGTGGACCCTCCATGCAGTCTACCAACCGCAGATCCTGTAGTACTATAGTACCAATTTATGGGAAAAAAGACAGTGTACAAGAAGACCCGCGCAACTCAAACCCGTGTTGTTCAAGGGTCAACAGTAATTATCTATTGTTGTGTAAAAATTACTACAAACAGCAGCTTAAAGCAACATGGATATATTATCCTAAAACTTCAGATGTCTGGGCACAGGTGAGCTGGGTCATCTGCTCAGACTCTCACAAGGCTGCCATCAAGGTGTCAGCTGGACTGTGTATTTTCTGGAGCTCCAGGTCCTCTTCCAAGCTCCTGTGACTGTCGGCACAATTCAGTTCTTTGCATCTGTAGGACTGAGGGCTCCATTTTCTTGTTGGCTGTAGGCAAGGGCTTGTCTCAGCTCCCGAGAGGCTGCATACAGTTCTTTGCCGCATGACAGTTTCACAGGTCCTCTCAAAAGACATTAGCTTACTTCTTCAAGTCCAGCAGGATAAACTCTTGCTCCAGTTTGTTAAGATGGAGTCTTATATAACAAAACATATTCATAGCAATGACTGTTCCACCACCTTTGCCATATTCAGTCGGCTAGAAATAAGTCACAGGTTCTGCCCTCACTCAAGGGGAAGGGATTACACAAAAGTATGACTCATTATGGAGTCACCTTAGGATGTGTCCATCACAATAATTCCTAGGCTAAAGGTATAAACTCTGGAACCAGACTGCCTCAGTTTAAATTCTGGCTCTATCCTTACTAATTACTAATTATATCCATTTCTTTGTCTTAAAATGAGATTATAGCACCTCCTCTTAATGTTGTTGTGAGGATTATGTTAATATTTTTAAACTGCTTAGAGAAGTATCTAGCAAATAGGAAGTTCTATTTAAGTTTGCATTAAGTAAATTAATATTTGAACATTTATATAAATTTCTAATAAGGGAATACATTTTTACCATCAAAATTTTGTACATTGTGACTGTAAAAACGTATATTGTCATTTCTCTGAATGATTCACATTTGCATATGTGCAAATGTGTGCTCTACCAACCACTGTAACAACATGGAAATTCCCAAAGAGCATTTAAATTAGCTAACAGAGATCAAAATATGAAATAATGTGCAAAAGAAAAAGTCTCTTTTTAGAAAAAGTCTTGCAAGATGCAATAGCATTCTTCATTATTGCAGGATGACTAACAAACAAAACCCCTGTCCACACTTGATAGCAATGTCTCAAATTGTTGTTCCAATGAAAAATTTGTTCCCCCACAAATTTCCAAAACTCTCCTTAGAAAGCAATATGGTCCCTGCTGGGCGGCTCAATAAATATGTTAAGTAATCATGATGGTAATTGAAATCCACAGTTACAATTCAGTAAGAGTAAGTTATGGATCAACTTCTGCTCATCAGCAGTCTCAGAAACTTACCTCTGCTTTCTATCACACAATTCACAAATGCTTAACTTCTCAAATATTGCCATTTGGTGATGAGTGATACTTCCACCCTTTTAATTACCTTCCATGAGCTGACTAAAAAATCAGGCAGATGCCCACAGAGAATTACACAAATGCCAAGTGTTAGAGATCAGGGAAAATACCCATCCTTTGGGATGTTGATCAGAACTTGAGATGCAATGGACTCATCTACGAGGTAAGTCCTTCTGAACAAACACTCTTAGAGGGTTTCTCCAAGATAGGCTGACAAAAATAAGATGACTTTATTTTACAGAATTACAAAAGATGATACTTAGAAGAGATCATAGAAGTCTAGTGCAAAATGCCTTTTTAAAAATCATTTTTCACCAATAAATCATAGATCTGAACTTCAGACAGGTAAGCAGGCTGTTTAAGTTCACAAATAGCAGCAGAGACAAAGAACAACTCGGATTTCTCAACACTGAAACCAGAGCCGTCCAGCAGGGACCATATTGCTTTCTAAGGAGAGTTTTGGAAATTTATGGGGGAACAAATTTTTCGTTGGAACAACAATTTGAGACATTGCTATCAAGTGTGGACAGGAGTTTTGTTTGTTAGTCAACCTGCAATAATGAAGAATGCTATTGCATCTTGTGAGACTTTTTCTGAAAATTCATAGAAATTAAAAACTTGTGACTAGATCTAATCTTATTTCATATATATAGTCTAAAATATTTTTCATGGTTTTAATATATACTCAGCCAGGATACTGTATATCAAGGTAATATTTCTTTTCTTCAGAACTTGGCTGATTTTTATCATTTTGGGAAATAGCACTAATAATGGCTCATGTATTACTGTATTTTTAGCTATCAAATTTATAGTTAGTCTGTAAGTAGGGCATTACATGACTACTTCATAAGATCTTCTAATTTAGTCATGTCGAATAATTTACATTTTATACTACATTGATTTTTAAAAATTATATATCAACATATCTAAGAATTTCATTTCATATTAATAAAGGGAGAACTACAAAATATTTGCTCTAAACAGTGGATTTATGTCTCATGGGGCTAAGAAACACTTGGCCTAGTCATTTCCTCTTAGGATTAATTCTAAATTAGCTTACACAGTGGAAAGAGGTGTTTTTCAGGTTTTACAAATAACAGTTCTACAAGATAAGTCACTGAGTAGTTAACATCTAGGTTTTTTTGGAGAAGTGTACAGGCATCAAGGAAAAAAGTCTTGCATGCATGAAAATTCCAATTTCTAAAGGCTCTGGAGCCATGTGCTTCACAACATCATTGTCTTTAAAGGTGTTAAAATCCTGAGCAAAAATACAAGCAAGGATATGTTAAATCTCTGTTACTCAGAAGTGTTGAGCAATGGGACACCTGGCTAATGGTATATAGCAGAAAATTATGATTAGAGAACTGCAACTGGTTGAGAATTTTAAAATTGTTTTTCTATTTTAAGATTTTTTTCTTATTTCAAGAAAAAAATACATGTTCAATGAACAAAGTTTAAACCATACAAAAAAGTATAAATGAGAAAATGAAAATCTTATAACTAACCCCCGGAAATAACCACTGATAATATTTTGGGATGTATACATACATATATATATATATATATATTCACATATATATGTACTATATAGAATATATACATATTTCTAGTAATTTTCCCGTGAAAAATTAAGGAGTTTAAGCAAAACTTACATGTTATTGAAACAGTGTTTTGTAACTTGCATTACTGACTTACCTAAATATTCTAGGTTATTCTGTTTATTTATGCTATAATTTATTTAACCAGTTTCCTTTCCCATGGTTACTTAGGATGATTCCTCATCTGTGATGTGAGAAAACATAAGAATCCATATATCTAATCACCTAATTCATAACAGGACAACAATAAGTTGAACCAGAGAAGCAGCTATCTTCAGATGAGAAAAAAAAGGTAGTTTAAATCTCTTTTCCACTCCCTTCAAAATCCCACCAAAAGCGAAGTGTTACCTGTGTGAGCATGTGTGTGTGTGTGGGGGGGGGGGAGGTGTTTGCAGGGATAGATTCTAGAAAAATTGGAATAAGCCTTCCTGTAAGAAAACTCCCCAGAAACTAGGAACATTGTTGTGCCGACCTAGAAGTGTAAATGGCTACTGTGTAATCCTTTGATTTTCTTAAATTATTTTTAGAAGACAAAAGACATAGAAACCACTTTTCTATTATTTTAATAACCTTTCTGAACTCCTGGGAGATAAACTTCCATCCCTGTTTTTCCCCTTACGCTCCTTAGTCTTCTTGCCTAAGCCCACCCTGCATTATGCAAATAGATTCCTATAGAGTGAAAGTCCGGTGAGGGTCCAACTCCTCAAATAATGATTAAAATGAGAATATTAGAATATTTACAGCTTCAAGTAACAAGAAAACTAAACAAAAAAGGATTAAGTAGAATAGAAAGTTACTATCTCACTTGGTCAAGAGGCAGAAAGGGCTCCAGATATAGTAAACTGATTAATCAAATACCAAATGCATTTATTTATATAAATTTAATGAAGTTATTTAACATTATTTAATATTTTAATTTAATAATATAATATAAATTAAAAATTCTTGGCTAGGGAATAGAATTATCATAATTGGCTTAAACTAGTTAGTATCCACCCATTGGAACTGGGGATAGGGTCAGTTTCCCATGAAGTATATGCTATGCGGAGTAATGACGTATATCTCAACAACATCAGGGTTCTGGTAAAAGAGAAAGGATGTTCAAGCAACAACCAGTAGTGTCTACTTCAAGCAGAGTGACTATACATCTTCACCTAAGACAACTCCAAGGCACACTTGTTGTCTAGGGTAAATAATAATATTAATAATAATAATACTCTCAAAAATGTCCTGGATGATGTATAATACAGCTGTCTAGCTACTAGTTGTATATTTTTAAGATTTCAGAATTAACTTCTAACGTATCTTTGTTACAATTATAAAGGAAAATTGCTAAACCTACAGTGAAAATAAAAATAAGGTTTCAGGATGCATAGTCAGCCTAATAAAATTTTAGAGTAATTATGAAGCAATCCCTTTATATTGACTGAGACACTCATTACAACTCATTCTCACCAACTTCTTAAACAGATTTTATGGATTCTTACTAATATTTTCATACCTTAGTCCATGTTTTTCCATTTGGAAGAAGTGCTTTATTTAAAAATATATTCTATAATTCAGAAGTTAACTCATTTGGACTGTGCTAGCCTCCAAGCATTTAATATACAGAGCTATAAACTGCATCGGGCTTCCCTGGTGGCGCAGTGGTTGAGAGTCCGCCTGCCGATGCAGGGGACGCGGGTTCGTGCCCCGGTCCGCAAAGATCCCACATGCCGTGGAGCGGCTGGACCCGTGAGCCATGGCCTCTGAGCCTGCGCGTCCGGAGCCTGTGCTCCGCAGCGGGAGAGGCCACAATAGTGAGAGGCCCGCCTACCACAAAACAACAACAACAACAACAAAACTGCATCATAAACCTCTTTATGCTTAAATACACACTGTGTTTTGGGCCATAAGTAAGAACCACAAGAGAAGAAGGGCTATTCAACAGTCCTGAGCAACAGAGCATTAAAGGGCTTTGGACCTAGTCTGCCTTAGCTCCTATCCTAGTTCTGCCACACATGAACTGTGCAACTCTCTGGGCCCCACTCCTTCACCTGTAAATTGGGGACAATAATGTTCTCTACCTCAGAAGTATCTAACTCATAGGTTGTGAGAATTAAAGGAGTTAATACTGGGAGTGAGGGTGGGAGGGAGGGAGACGCAAGAGGGAAGGGATATGGGAACAGATGTATATGTATAACTGATTCACTTTGTTTTAAAGCAGAAACTAATACACCATTGTGAAGCAATTATACTCCAATAAAGTTGTAAAAAAAAAATAAAGAGTGAATACTGGTGAATCTTAGAAGAGTATCCAGTACTAACTAATTTAAATGTCAGCTATCATCATCATCATCATCATCATCTCCATCATCACCATGTGGAGCTCAGGATACTGTCTGAGGGACCAGATTATAATGCTAGAAGAACTCATACAATCTCAAAACTAGCAATATAAAGAGACAATAAAGTATTATGAAAAGTAGAATTAAGTGCAAAGGAACAAAAGGTGACCAGAAAGAAAAAAGTAGGGTATAAAGAAATCAAGAGTGGGATCAGAAACAGACACACTAAATGCACCTCTTTACTACAAGTTCCTCTCATTTGCAGTCTGGCATGTTGCTAAATGTGTAGAATATATTTGTAAAGGACTAAGGCTTCTCAGAGTCTCAGTGTAATGCTCTCCTCATTTCAAGAAAAATTCTTTACACATGATTTTCTGAAGGCAAGTTCACAATGAAAACCAAAATGTCAAAGGAGATAAATGGTTGGAGTCCAGAGTAAATGAGATGCAGTTCTGGAGAGAGGAATGAACTTTAACATTTCTGGTTAATCAGAGAGAAATATGTACAGAGTGTAACAATGAAGAAAACAAATATAAAATGTAAGGGCACTAGAACACTAAGAATATAAAATTATTTAATAAATATTGGGTAGCTGATTATACTTATAGCCTTGCTATATGAGGAAAACTGAAATGTAGTAACTTCTCCTTGAGTTCACTCACAAGAGAACATGAAGCATGTTTATTCCATTCAGCCTTGCATGCTCTCAGAGTCACCCTGAACCCTACTGAACCCTATGGAGGAAAAAGGGTCACATTTATGGTTAAGAATCAAGCACTTATTAACTGATAATATTACTTAAGAGGTCAAAAAAGAGTGTCAAAGATTTCTTTAAGATGGCTCATTCCTAACATGAGAGTGTCATGTATGCTTTACATCTAACTGATGACAGTTGAAATCATTATGGCATAAATAGTTCATAGTTGTGAGAACTGATAAAACTATTGGGTACCCAGAGACAAGAAAACATGTATTTAATGACTATAACTAAAATTAAGCATGAATCATTACCTGAGAAATAAATGAATAAAATATATTAGCAGATTTTTTAAAAATGAACTAAACATTTAAGAGGGTATAAACTGAAGTTATCTTGAATTTGGAGAAGCCACAAGAGAAATTACAGAAGAAATTATTAACGTGACAGATTCTTTATAATGTGGAAGAGAAATGCTGTCTTTAATTAGCAAGTTCAGAAACTTTTCTAACAAAACCCTTTTATTGATTTTTCTTCTATAAATATTTACTTTTAATCTGACCCAGGCAATCAAATAACAGATCTTCATTTCCCTGCATCAGTCTTTCCACACATTTTCACACAGGTGCTCAGATCCTTGTATTTTACAAATTAAATATGTCAATACATGTTATCATGGCATCATATGCTACTGTCATTAAAATCTCATAGAATTCCAGATGCTAAGGTCACTCTAACTTCTTTATTCCTCTCCAAGATTATTTCAGATGATAATATATACAAAATAAATATTTTTAAATTCTTTATATAAACCTAACACTTGTATTCAAAAAATAAAAAAAATCACAGGATAGTGTCCAAAAAAGGGTGTTCTCATGTGAACACATACTCTTAATTAATGAATAAAACACTCAAGATCACTAGCATCTTTTAGTAGACTAAGGTTTACTGTTATTTTCCAACCTTATGAATCTAGAGTGCGCTTTGGCAAATCCATTCATTTGTGTTATTTATTAAATTCCCTGAGGCTACTGATCCATGCATTTAAGTGTCGGAAAAAGACAAAGAAAAAATCATCACAGTATTGTAGTCTCAAAAGTTCTTATCCATATTACTTTCATGCAGAGGACCCACTGTTTAAGACCAAAAATAAAACGGCAATTGAGACTTATGCTTAACCTTTAATTGTATGGACAAGAATGAATATTTAGGCCCAATATAACAAGAATATTTTTCCCTTGATATACTGAACACGAGGAGTATTCACATCTGTTTCACTGCTTTGCCTTCTTCATGGGCTTAAACCTGCCAAATTATTCCATTTGATTTCAGAGAATTCTCATACGGCAATCTATTTTATTTACTTTATCTTCAATAAAATGGTTCAGTGAGCATTAGCAACTCTGAGACACAGGTTTCAATCAGTCTTCAGGCAAAGGCGTCAATCTATATTAGACCTACTGTGCTCTGAGTTGCAGCTAGAAAGTTGGATAAGGCAGAGCAGGCCTAATAAAGCCACAGTGAAGAGAAAGAAAGCTCTCTCCTCAGGCTATCCCAAGCATCGCTTACACAATACCAGGTGCTGGGTTCAACACATGAAAAACTCCTTAGTAAGGCTGACAGCTAAAAGGAGGCTTCAGACTAACTTTATTTAACATGACACCTACAGTAATAGTCCTCTGTACTCCAGCTGCCACTAGTAAAAACTTGAAATGCCAACAGTTAAAAATGAAGTCTCATATTCACCCCTCGGATATTATAGAGGGGAAAAAAAACCCTAAAAACACTCAAGCTGCATAACATTTCTTCTATAACATTTTTACGCAATCACTTATACAACAGTAGTTTCAGTGCACCCTTCCTTACAAATGTGTATGACATTTTAAATAGAGCCGCTGGATTAGATTTTAACCACAAAACAGTCAGTACGTTTGAGCAACAACTCATTTTGGAAAATGATATCATTAAAGATGAATTCCAAGAAATGTGGGGCAGTCCTGTTAGATGCCGTGAAAATGTCTCCCAAAGTACAAACTTTGTAATGAGTGATGCTGGTTCATATTTGAGATGGGCTGTAAAAAGCAGATTATTGTAATGGTGCTCTTCCCAGCAAATAAGACCATTACAAAAGTACTTAATGTTCAGTTGAATTGAAAAGCAGGCCAGTTAAAAATCCATAATTTGCTATTTTGTATAATAGTTTCAAAAATTTTACTAGTGGATCACTCCAACCCACAAATTTAAAACTATAAATGTAAACTCTTTTTTTTATAGGAATAAATTTCCATTTTTTTGTTTTTTTTAATATAATGCTGTATTTTTGCCCAGGTTCTATCATCACAATATAATCAATAGGAGGGAAATTTGGAATGACGGTTTAATGTGAATTTATACAAAAATGTTGTTCTATTACTTGCTGATACATACTTCTCAACTCACTTTTCTGGAGACCAAATGTATTATTTTTCTAATTTAACATTTCAAAGTACAGCACCCCAATTATGTGTACATATATCTAGATGTTTTCGTGTAACGCTATTCTTTACAACTCTATGAGGACATTAAAGGAGAAGAATGGAAAACTAGCATGACAGATTAGTAGAATAGATTCTTTGAACTCAGATTCTGTAAAGGTAAGAGTGTTTTTAACTATTCCAAACAGCTCTTCTATAAGAAAACCAGTACCAGACCAGTACCCATACCCACCCAGTCCTGAGGAAGCATGACTCTCCAACACTAATGTGATCAATGAACAAGAGACTAAAAGTGGCCTCTGCGTATTATAAAATCAGTATTCCAGGTGAAACCTAAACGTTTCACATTTTCTTCTCACTTGGCTCACTTTCTTATAAACATGCATGCCTACCCCATTACATTTACTTTAGAGACAACATATCCAGTATACCTTTAATCCTTGTATTCCCTGCAAAGTCCAGGCCAGTAATGAAATTAGTGGAAATAATTTTTAGGGGTAATATATTATAAAATGTATTAATTATCTACTGCTACATAAAAAAATTACCTCCAAATTTAGCAGGTTTTGACAAAAAAAAACCACATTTATTATGTCACACATTTTCTGAGGATCAGGAATCCAGGAGTAGTTCAGCTGGGTGGCTTAGGCTCAGGGTTCCTCAAGAAGATGCAGGGTATTGCCAGTTCCTCCATGTCTATTGGCAAGAGGGCATAGATCCTCACCACATGGACCTCTCCAAGGCAACTAGCCTCCCCCAGAACAGGTCATGAGGCTGAGAGTGAGAGACAGAGTGAAAGAGAGAAAGAGGGAAAAAGGGAAGGAGGGAGGAAGGGAGGGAAGGAGGAAAGGAGAGAGAGAGAAAGAGAAAGAAAGGGAAGGTGAGAGGGAGGGAAGGAGGAAAGGAGAGAGAGAGAGTGAAAGAGAGAAAGAGAGGAAGGGAGGGAAAGAGGGAGGAAGCAAAGGAAGGAGGAAGGAAGAGAAAGAGAGGGAGAAAGGGGAGGAGGAAGGAAGGGAGGGAAGGAGGAAGGGAGAGAGAGTGAAAGAGAGAGAAAGAGAGGAAGGGAGGGAAAGAGGGAGGAAGGAAAGGAAGGAGGAAGGAAGAGAAAGAGAGGGAGAAAGGGAAGGAGGGAGGAAGAGAGGGAAGAAGGAAGGGAAAGAGAGAGAGAGAGAGAGAGAGAGGAAGAAACAGAGAGAAACAGAAACAAGCAAGAACACCCAAAACAGATGTCCTAATATCTTGTATAACCCAATCTGAAAAGCAAAATCCCATCACTTGTACCATATTCTATATCAGCAAGAAGGAGCAACTCTGGTAAATGTGGGAGGGAAAAATACAATTGTATGAAAACTAGGAGATGAGGATCATTAAGGACCATTTTAGAGGCTGCCTACCACAGCCCACCCTCTGGACAATAATCATTCACATTCTTCCCATGTGCAATCAGTTCCAAATATGTAAGTTGTACTGGATTCCTAAAGGTCATTTAAGGGTTGACTGAGGTACACTTCAGATTACTGAGTCAGCGTAAGAGTGGATAATTTATAAAGAACATCCTTTGAAATATGATTCTCAAATCAACCACTGTTCTGAATCAAGGAGGTATTTCATATATTTAGAGAATATTTTTTAAGATACTATTTTGTGCAAGGCTACAGGAAATACACACATGATATTATGCAGGAAAAGTCCTGGGTTGGCTAAAAAGGAGGAAAGAAACAGGAAGTATGTAATGGAAGAAGTAGAGATGTAAATGTGCATTACAGGCATGGAGAAAGGGAAAGAAACAGTAGGGTATGCATCAACAAAGATGTGGGCAAGTGTAAGGCATGTAGTTCAAGGTATACATATCAGTGTAATGGGGAGGAAATGTCGGATACTGGGGTTTTGTCAGATCCTGGAGAGTATTAAATACCAGGGCAGGCTGTTTTAGTCTGGTGGTTAGCCAGCTTAAAATAATGGATCAGTATTAGGCAGGGAGGAATGGCCTGTTGGGATTTATACTGTGAACATAACTGAGAATAAAATTTTACAGTTAGTGACAATATTCCTTTTTTATTAAATCTTACATAATTGTAAAAAACCCTAAAATAATAGGTTAAATGAATTTTAAATTAAGAAATTCAACATGCTGTGGCAGACAGACTCTAGTGTGGTCCCCACATTCATGCCCTGTATAATTCCCTCCCCTTGCATGTAGGCAGGACTGTGACTTGCTTCTAACAGAATATGGCAAAGCTTATGGGATGTTATTTCAATGGTTATGTTAATACATATACACACACATACATATATGGTTCTATTTTGCTAGTATTTAGTAGGAACTCTCCTACTGACTTTAAAGAAGCAAGCAACTATGATGTGAACTGCATATGGAGCGGGCCACATGGTTGGGAACTGTGGATAACCTCTAGGACTTGAGGATCTCAGTCCTACAAATGCAATGAACTAGATTCGGCCAAAGCCCAGTAAGTTTGGAAGAGGACCCTGAACTCCAAATGAAAATGCAGCCTGGCCAATATTTTGAGTAGCCTTGTAAGATCCTGAGCTAAGCCATGCCTGGACTCCTGACCTGCGAAAACTGTTAAGATAATAAATGTATGTCGTTTTAAGCTTTAAAATATGTAACATCTTATATAGAAATCAAAAACTAATGCACATGCTAATCAAATCACAGAACGTACATTTACAAATTAGTTCCTTTTTACCATTTCATGGACCAAAGTTAGAATGCTATTCTGGATACTGACCAGGTGGCCTGGATAATACAGTCAAACTTTGAGATTAATATAATGGGGAACAAAACAACAGCCAACTTAAAAAAAATGCTTACTATGGCCTTTATATGTATTCAAACATTTAGTCCTCAAATTGACTCTATAAAGTAGGTACTACTATCTCTTTTTTCCAGATTCAGAAATTACGTGTTAGAGAGTTAAATGACTTGTCTAAGGTTTCACATATGGTAGGTTTGTTTTGGAACCATAATTCAAATCTAGACAATCTGATTTCCAAGCTTACATTCTCAACAGCTACACTCTGTATAGCCTCTTTGTTTACAGTCTTATTCACTCTGCTTCCTTTTGCCAAGAAATGTATGCACACCATGTATTTGAACACTTGCCCAGCCCCTCCTAGGCCAAATCATCTTCCTGTACAGTTCATTTACTTTTCAATAATATGAAATTACAGCAAATATTTTGTCAGGTATGATGCCTAATTTTTAGCAAGTATTTATGAAACTTACAGCAATTTTCTATGAGTATGTGAATGAAGTTTATTTCTACTCCACTGAAATAACTAAAACTGATCTTTTACTTGGATTTAATATTCTTACAATAGAAACTCTGGAAATAATTGTAAATACCATGAAGTAAAATATACACATACATATACACACTCAACTAACCATTTACCAATATACACAAACACTCTCAGTTGGAAGTTGTGTGAAATATTTTAGTTCCCATTTCAGAAGTATAACCTAGGTCAGGTTCTGTAACCTCTCTGAGAGGTAAAATGGGCATAATTGTTCAAAAATAGGAAGATTCAACCAAGTATTTACTTTAGGGATTTCTGGGGGAAAGGAACAGAGGAGTGGTAAGGGAAGAAGAAAATTAGTATTTCTTGAAAATGGCTATGTATTTTCATACATACACAATTATGTACCCTTCCGGGAAAAAGACTCTCTATTTCCTAAAAGTCATTTCTTTCATGGTTCCATGATGTTCACTGTCGGGCAACTCTTACTTATAAACCTAAAATCCCCCGGCTATTACTAAAACAAATGTCCTGTTACTACTCAACAAATGAGAATTTAAATATAAAAGGTCTTACAACGACGGGATATATCAACATAACCATTGTCTATAGTAAGCATAAATCACTAACTCAGAAAAAAGAAAGACTGAGCGTAAGCAGGTATGGGTTCTAATAACACGTAACAGTTCATTATTAGCTATAAGATCACAACAAGCTATACTACTTTCCCCAAGTCATTGAAATTCTTTGTCTTTTAGTTTCTCCACTTACTAAACAATGAATAATAATGTCAACCTTACTTAAATCATAAGCAATGCAAGAGTAAAATTAATAAGTTTAATGAAAGAGCAAAATGAAGTAAAAAGTTGCCAAAGTGTTTCAAAAATCTTACATGCTAAATAAATGTGGAATCGTTTTGTTTGTATGTCTGACAAAATTATAAAGTTGGTACAGAACAAGAAAAACTCCATAGGCAAAACAGTACCTGAGAAATAATTGACTATATAATTCAAGCACATTGACAAAAATCTCTCAGGGAAGATATGGAGTCTCTATCTACAGAAAGTTTTAGAAAAGTTTAGAGCAATGCAGTCATCGCAGTGAGGATCCTGAGAACTGTCCTACGCTTATGGTGAACCCCTTGATAAAGAATTCTGGTGAGGATCCTGAGACACTTCCTACACTTACGGTAAACCCCCTTGATAAAGAATTCTGGGGTGGAATGGGCAATAAAAAAAGGAATCTGAAGAAGTCAGGGCACCAGGGGTTCCCCTCTCTTTGAGGGTAAAGACTAGAGAGAAAAATGATGTAAACTCATCTAGAATTTCTTTCAGTTTTCTTTTTATAAGTATATTATTACAGATTTGGCCACCTATAACACACTGCTTGATTGATACCATAGTCAAGAATGACACTTAAAAACTAATTTCACAGAAACATTATAGAGTAAGAGTGGGAGATAAAGTCTGCATTTCTTGGAAATGCAACTTATGCTGTCTTTGTGGTCCTTATTTTGTACCAAACAATGGATTTAAAGTTATCTAAATTGACATTGTAAATATCAAGGAAAACTACCATTAAATTCAAAGAAGTATAACATTAAAAAGTAAACAAATGCTTTCTAAACAGCTGACTTGCTAGATCTCAAAAAGTTTATTTAAAAAAATTAAACTTTCAAGAAAAAATCATTACTAGTATTCTACTCTTTAGTTGCTGACATTTCTAGATCCTCCCCAAAACCTCAATATCACCCGGGCCTTAATAAAATAATATTTAAAACATCGGTATAAAAGGCCAGCAAAATGGTAACAGAAAATACTCCAAGCACTTTTCTTGTCTAGTAATATTTCAATATTTCAAAACCAGATTCACATTCCGCGTAAATTTGTGTTAATTTTCAAAAACAAAGTGAGACCAGTTTTAAAAGGAAGAAGGAGCACAGCAAGGCGTGAAATGAAAAACCCAACAGAAGAGACAGTGCCATCCTTGATATGTCTCTGCGGTTCACTGACAATTTTTTTAACCTTTGGGCAAAGATATTTAACCCAAAAATTAAAGGACAAAATAAGTATTAGAAAAACAAAAATAAGCACAACGAACAAAAGAGACTTATCACCAAAAGACCACTTACCTATTTCTTCCAGATCTTCCGCAAGACTTTCGAGTCAACCTTGATATGGAGCCCTAGGTAAATTCAATCCCAGCATCACATTAGAGTAGCCCTGTTAACAGAGACAAATAATTGTCACTGCTTTGAAAATTAAGTTTGCATTTATGTCCCAATTAGTTCCATGACTTCACAGAACATAAAACACATTCAACCTCAAATAAGCATAATGCATTCATTGCTTTGTGGATCTTCAAATGTGTATAAAATTACTTTTCTACATTTTAATTTAGAGAATTTTAAATCCATTGATTGGTACAAGGCAAGGACCGCAGAAGCAGCACTAGATGCATTTCTAAGAAATGCAGATTTTACTTCCGACTCTTACATTGATTTGCCAAGTTTAAACTTTTGATGATTAAATTTTGCAATTTATAGAATAAAATCATTTATGTCTCAAGGTTCCCAACTGAAAACATGGCTGATTTCAACTGCCTCTTCAGCACATACTTAATGAGCTTTGTAGGCCTTTCCACAATTAACAAGTTGGTAGTAAGCATTTTCTCCTTATAATCACAATGTAAGGGTTATTACCCTAATACTTATTTGAATTTATATTTTCCATACCCATTTCCTATTTAACCACTCTCTTTTCTAGTCTCTTACTTCTTTAATCTGAATGATTTAGCTCATACATTTCTTAGGCTAAAATAAGTGTTCTGAAGGTCCAACAAAATGATAGGACTTAGTGTATAGATAGTAAATGGACTTCGACTCATAAAACAACTCTGACTGGTAGGGACCACACGAAAAGCTGTAGGAAGACTAAATCTAAGTCTACTAAGTCTGCTAATTGTTCAATTAGCAATGTCTGCCACAGGCATTGAAAATGATGAATGACATCATATGCCATATCTGTTGAACATTTAGGCATTTCAGTAATTTTATTTAAATTATGTCCAAACACTTTTGGCTAAAAATTCTTTCTTCCAATGCAATCTTAGTGAGAGGTCAATTAATTAAACAGATAGAAACGAAACATTCTGGTTGAATCAGGACCCCAAATACTCAGTTCCACCACTATTCTCTCCTCAGTTGCCTTGGAGGTATTCCACGAAGCTTTAGTTACACTGAAAAGCATAACTTGAAATCACTGTTTTAGTTCATCTTAAGTATTAGGTAACTCAAAGTCACAGAAATGTAGGTAATTCAAACTCCTGTTGTTAACATTCTAGCATTCTTCCTCTATTGCTTCTGTTCTCTATATTTCTCTCAATGACAAAATTTTGCATAGGAGCAGGCTCCACCCTTGACTTTCCTTGTGTTAATCTTTCTTCCATGATTATTTCTTGCCTGCTATATGCCACCAAAAGATTTCTTATTAAAATATAACAGTCTAAATTATTTCCTAACTCCATATTGGCTTATTTCCCCCCCTTCCTGTATTCATGGATATCAATTTTTCCTATAACAGTCTATAAGTTCTAGATTTTTAAAGAAAACCTAAAAACACATTTTAAAGTATATGCTATAAAAGGTCTATCATTATCAAAGTTAAATTAAAAAATAAAGAGCAAAGAGAAGGAACCCACTCTACCAAACGTTAGGATACAATACAAGGCCAGGGACGGACACTGAGATATAGAGTTCAGAAATAAATCCACATATCAATACTAACTTTATGTATGATAAGGATGATATCAAAAGTAAAAGGAAAGGCTGCTATTGACTTATTGTATGGAGAAAGAAAAATAGTCTCAGGTTATGGCAAAAAGTAAACTTAGCTCCTTATTTCACACCATATACAAATTTGGATTCCACCTAGATTAAAGAGTTTTAAATGTGAAAGTTATCTTTTCAAAGCTAATAGAAAATATTTAGGCGAGTCTTTCTGAGAATTAGAAGTAAAAAGCAATTCTGAAACAAGACCCAAAAAGCATAAATAATGAGGCATAAAATTGATGGATTTGGCTAAGTCAAAATGAGAATTTTTCAGTGAATAATACCATAAGTAAATTTCACAGATAAACTGAGAGAAGACCTAACACAAACAAGGAATCAATATTAGAATAAATACTCAGAGGAAGCTAATAGAAAAATAAGCAAAAAACTTAAAATGGTATACTTTCTTAGAAGGGGAAGACAGAATAGCTCTCAAGTATAGTTTAAAATGCTCAAAGTCACTTGTTATCAAGAAGATGCAAATTAAAAACCAATGAGACACCACTTGTCATCAGAATAGCATAAATTTGAATGCTGGATTCTACCCAGTGTTGGCAAGAATGCAGAAAGACCAGCACTCTCGTTTACTGCTGATGGAAGCATAAACAATACAGCTATTCTTAAAAGCAATCTGGAAGACCTAAAATGTCAACCTGCTTTTTATGGACCCAAAACACCGTGTGCTGAGCTCTAGTACAGCCTATATCAGCTTAGTTTTAATTTCACTTTTTTATTGACGTGCCTTTCTCTCCCACTAGTTTCTCCATTTTCATTAATCAAAATTAATGTTGAAAACTGATAAATCAAGAAATAGCAATAAGAATATCAGTTAAAACTATGGATGTAAACACCAGAAACGTGTTGCCTCTGTATAGCTGGACTGGGCAGTGGGAAGGTACAAGGCAGAGGTCTGCTATTTTTCATTAGAATAAGCCTTCTGTTTTATTTGATTTTTTTAACTCTGTGCATGTATTTCTTTGACCAAAGTCAATTTTAAATACAAAAGAAAAAGCAAGAAGCTAACTTTAAAAATAAACAAAGAACATATCATCATTGCAGCATACAGATTTTATTTTAATAAGCATGTTATTCTAGTAACTTAAACCTCAAGAAAAAACAAAACATGTCATAGAATATTGATCACAGTGATCATAATGATCACTTAATTATATACCAAATGATAACTTAAGAATCAAATGATCACTTAACTGGATAAGGGGGAAAAAGCTTAATTAAAAAAAACAAAGAAACAAAAAAAAACTTAAGCCAGTAAAGAAAACTAAGAAATTGGAAAAGGCAAAAGCAGAGCCAGAGAGGCAAATTAGGATTCTCTTACATTTACACATTCACATGCGTGGATTGGTTGCTGACTATATGCCAGGCACTGTCCGGGCTCTGAGATAAAGCCACAGCCCTGCTCTCATGTAATGTGCAGTACAATGAAGAATATGTAAAGGATGATGATTTCAGTGTGTTGAGAAATATGATGTGTGTATGTGTGTGTATGTATATACACACAGGGGCAGCATCCAATTTAAGCTAAGACACTCAAAGATGTCCTGGATAAAAGTTCACAATTACAAACACTCCCTTTTCTAATTTCTTCTAGCCTTTTAAACTGGATTACAAATTTATTTAAGGTTTGCTGTGGTAGGAGAGGACGGCATCACTCAAACATTCCCAGAGAGTTTGAACTGTCTTCTTTTAAGGAACTGTATTAGATGAAGTGAACAATTACTAGGTGGTTTAATTTTGCTGTATTTATATTTTCCTAGGAACTCCTGGATACTCAAGAAAGAGATTTAGTTTTCTAATGTGTTACTTGGAACTCTTTGTTTCTACTCTCCTGTCTTTTAATTAACAAAAATGAAGATATCTCCTAAAAGAAATAGTATCATTCAATTGTTTTCTAAACAAGAGAAAAAAAATACATTGTGCAAACCTTAAGTGTAAAAAAAAGTGTCTTTTGAATTCTACTGCAAAACAGCATAATACAAAATCCTCTGTCTGAATAAATCTGAATAAACAAAATGCATTTGTTATATAGGTCATAATGTGTAATTGACATTCAAAAGTAAAAATTACACTAACATTTTAGATACTGTTTTCACACAGATGTGGTTATAATTTTGAACATTCAGCATAGGTCTTCTCAGAGAATGGTGAAACCTAAGAATTATTTTCTTATCTCAAAACAAACTAGTGAACTATAACCACATCTGAGAATGTAATAATTGACCATTGGTTACAAAGGCTGATAGTATAACCAACCTTTCAGGGAAGAGAAAATAAACAACCAAACCCCGGCAGAGCAACAAACTCACAGGTTTAAGTCCAGTTGTTGGGCAATGTGGATATACGCTAATAGCATAAAAGAAACAATCATAGGCTTTGGAGGAATGGGGAAAGGTTTTTTAAAATTATTCAGAAGGGAGTCCATATTCTATATGAATAGTTATTCCATTCCTACCAAAATTTATGAAGGGTTTGGAAGGTGTTTTGCAACCAGCATTTTTTCTTTTTGCATCAGGCATTTACATGAGAGGAACATCATACCATTATCATTTTGTACAGATGCTGCAAATATCAAGAAAGGACATAACTAAGATTTTTTAAAGCTGGTTCCGCAAAGGCTAAATGCTGTGAAACTGCCCACAGAAATATAGAGAGCTCACTACAATGAGCATTAATTAATTTAAAGGTAGAAGTAATGCTAGGTCAGTTACATAAAGGATTCTGCTCTCTTGGACTTCACCCAGAGCAAAAGTCAGAGCTGCCGGGTGGAACTGTGTAAAAATACATGACCATATTTACACAAATACGTAAAAACACTTTAAAATCAAATTTCATTTGTTTCTATTCTTCATCGTAGTAAGAACATTTAACATGAGATATTGGCTCAATAAATTTCTAAGTTCACAATACAGTACAGTTATCTGTAGGCATAATGCTGTACTGCAGTTCTCTAAAATCTATTTATCCTGCATAACCAAAATTTTAGATCTGCTGAACAACAATGGTTAATTGCATAAAAGACTTTCTTCCTCTTCAATCATTGCAGTTACTGAACACCTCCTAAGTACCAGGTTTGCTCTCTGCTGGAGACACAGAGATAAAAGATATTCTCTCTGCTGACCGCTGAAGGACTGATTAAACATGCAATAAATATGCTTCTGAATGAATGATATTCCCCGAAGCCAAAGATAGATCCTAAGTTAAAATGTGATACCGTGTAAGCAAAAGTAAGCATGGGGTGATACCAACTATAACAGCAATTTGTCTTGTGAAAATAATTATTTATGTGGCAGGAGTAGAAGGTGACACCTCTGTCTCAATTGGAACAAAATGCCCTTCTGAATTTCTCATGAAGTAACAAAAAGAATAATTCTTATATTCTAAAAGCTGGAGACTTTTGAGTATATTTAAATTTTTCTCTATGTTTTATAAAAAAATTACTGGAAGTAAATAATTTTGATGACATTTAAAGTTAGAAAAAAGGCTCATCAAGTGAGCATAACTCACTTTTCACACAACACGTAACTTTCATAAAAAAAACCTTCAAGCTTAGTGGAGCTATTTTATAATAATAATTGTCAGTTATTTGAATGAGAACTATTAAAGTCATATAAATCATAAACACTCAAATATATGCTTCTATAAATCAAACTGAATAATAAATTCCAAAATAACATGAATACTGTTTAATATTTCTAACAGGTTGTGGAAGAAAGAAAAACCACACAGTACTCTTGACACCATTACTAATAGAGTAAAACATTAAAAACTGGAGAAGGGGAAAAAGCACTTCAGGCAATAAAGTTAAAGTATGAATTCTGACCCTAAATTCAAAAACTTTTACAACCATAGGTAATAGGTTGAAAACAAGCTCCTGGGTTCAAACACAGGCTAGAGGTGACTAATTAGTTCTACAGAGGCATGTGCTCAGTGGGGGCTCAAAAAACACAGCACTAAGTTAATAAAAGAGAATTTCTTCAAAAACCACTGTAGTTTTTATTGTTGTTTTTGACTGAGAGTATAAGACTAAATTAGAGGAAAATGGCAAAGAAAAATTCAACAATGCTACTAGTAGAATTAGTAAAGCAGGTTTAAACACTTATATTACAAAGAACACATAGATCAGATTTCCTTTCACGGCCTTCATTGTAGTACGATGCCTAAGCCTTAAAAAATGCATCAGACAAAAGTGCTTTATTTCTCTGTTTCCTTTTATTCTCTTGCTCATCCCTTCCTATTATGGTAATTCCCTCCTTTCCGTTTTACTTGTATAAGAAAGTAAGTATGCTCATTCCTTTTGATGTTGACCAATAATTGTTTTTATTAATATGGATACCAAGTTTAATAGCAGATCAACATTTATGACCTTGAGAGCAAATCCCTGGATCTATAATTTTTTAATTTTCCTCTCCTGTTTTCAGTGACAAGAAGGTCTCATTTTCAAAAAAAAATAACATAATGCTCAAGTCTGTAAACAGGGCTTGGAGAAGTAAGTGGACAACCTTAACGTGGATGAAAATGACTCTGCAGCTGCTTTCTTGATGCTGGAGATGCTTGGTCCAACTCTTTTCAAACCAAAAGAAACATGATGCAGGCAGTCTAGAGAACCAGAACTCCAACCTTAGGGAAAGCCTTTTAAAGGATGTAAGAAAGATTTAACGTATTGGGAGTTGTAGGATTTCCCAGTCCTTTGAGGGATCCATAGCCACAACTATATAAGGAGTCTGATAACCCTGGATGACTTGGAAATTTCATGTTTTCTCAACCACTTGTCAAATGATTCCATCCCCAAATCGCTTCCTTGACAAATTCATAGTCCTAATCTTATACCAGTTCTCTTGGCTTCTACCACAATACAATGCATTTATCAATAAGGAGAATCCTCTACATAAGGACGTTTGTCATAAAAATTTTTCAAGGGTAACACCAGCATATTGTCACCCAGGATACAGTATTTGTTTCATAAATGCTAAATTAATATTAAAGCTACTTAAATTTACAAACCTCTTACTTCCTGCCTATCCACAGCTTTTTATTCAATACTTCTGTTTTCTCAAATTGAATATTCAGCTGAAGTTCCACCAACACTGAGATACTTCTATCATCTAACCTAATCTACCCAGAACCGAAAATTTTAAAAAAAATTTTTTTTCAGAAAATATAAGTTCTTGAATGAAATGCAACTTGAATTGAGCAATGTTTTTTTTTAAACTTTTTATTTTATATTGCAGTATAGTCGATTAACAATGTTGTGATAGTTTCAGGTACACTGCAAAGTGACTCAGCCATACGTATACATGCATCCATTCTCCCCCAGACTCCCTTCCCATCCAGGCTGCCACATAACATTGAGCTGAATTCCCTGTGCTATACAGTAGGTCCTTGTTGGTTATCCTTTTAAATACAGCAGTGTGTACATGTTGAGAGCAATGATTAAGAAAATCACTTCCACTGGAATGCACTGGGTCAAACAATGGATTCTGAAGTCAATAAAGTCAGAAGGTAGGTTCAAAGAAGCTAGATCAGCTGAAGAGGTATGCCCATTTTACAGTACTGAATCTCCCTTCAATTCTGCTTACTTCACAGGTGTACTTATTTCATCTATTTACAGAAGCTATTCCATACATTTATTAAAGTAAAACAACACAGCTATGTAAGTTATGAAACAAAATGCTTTGATTGAATTTTCTTACATAATCTCATATCTAATTCAATATTGGTTGTTCAAATTTCAGGCTGGCAGCTTTAATAAAAACATTACCTTCTCTTTCTTTTTTTCTTCTTTCACTAAAAGAACAGTCATCGTTTATCCGATAGCTAACTCTTATGTTGTTTATTTATTGCTGACAATAACTCTTAATCATCATTTGATTCTGGGAGTTTATTCTATGCCCTGGGTGAATGCTTATAACTCTAAGATGAGATTCATATAAAGGCCCCCAATGCATTCAAATCACTAAGAAATAATCCATTTCATAGATAAAACTATCTATTATGCCAATTCTTCTTTCTATTTTTTTGATCAAAAATTGGTGGATATTTTACCACAATACAGCGTGAAATAAAGCAAATTATCAGGGTCAACAAGTGATAAAATTTATGTGAGCTAAAAATCACAAAAACATCATTAGTTTTAGAATTGAAAAAGAGATTGTGATTATATGAATATGTTGCCAGAAACTTTACAAAACACTGTTTTTTCAAATATTCAAGTAAATACAACTTGAAAATAGACAGAGGAGAGCACCAACTTGACAGTGCTATACCCTTTTCTGTGTATTTTTATTTTTATTTAGATGAGAATCTGTAGGGAACTGGATTCCAAGTATAATCTGGTGGGTTCTTTTCTAATGTTTTTTAGCCACAAAAACATATCTGTAGGCCAACATTTATTGAGGATTTATGATGTGTAAGCACTGTGCTTGGAGCTTCCCAGATACCAAACCAAACTGACAAGAAGCTCACCAGGTATTCACAACAGTTAAACATATATCCCTGAAAATTCAGCAGGAAATCCAAAATCCCATTCTCATACACTTTTCTGAATTATCTTAAAGTACTCTTCACAGCATATCAAGCCTAACATTTTACAAAACCATTTCAGGGGTATCATTTGAAGATCCACAGAAGTATACCAAAGACAAGAAAAAAATATTTGCAAGTATACTCCCTTAGCTATTGAAAATGTTCCTCAATCAATTATTCAACTGTGCTAGATTCTTATTAACCAATATCAGTCTTCCTTACAAAGAACTTTCCTGATGAAGTGAATTATTTGTCAGTGTGTTCTAATTTCTAAGCACTTAGGTACCTATATGAAAGGGGAGAAACTAGTTAAACTCTTTATACTTTCTTAACGTGGCTGTATCCATCATTTCAAATGTTAATTTTAGCAACTCCACTATTTATTTTTATTTTCAAAACTTCCATAGAATTATTGGATTAACAAAGATTTATTGAGATACCTGGATAAAATGTGTTTTGAAAACATAAACAGTTTTCTCATTTGGCCTATTTATCTACAAAATCTCAGAGAATGTATTTAAAGAGACATACCTTATACATGGTTAGAGAACTGCTACAGTTATTATTTGTGTGGGTCATGTTACATCATAGAATGAGAAACTTAATTTATCATTGAGTCAGTTATAGAAATATGAAGAATTCTAGATAAGCTAGCTATTTCTGTATTATATAAATGAAAACTTATACTTGGTAGGATACAAATAAATATGGTTTACTTTCTGGAAAAATAAATAGTAACTTGAAAGTTTACTGAGATATTCAACTACAGTATTTTAAAAATAAGTGGAGTTTCTGGTTGACTCTTCAAATACAACCCAGAAAATTCAACTTTACAGAATTATCTTTCCTTCCATTAAGACTGATCACAATTTTTTTCTTTTTGTTTTCTTGTGTTTTTTATTTGTAAATAAAAGTATCTGCCATAAGTAGGCTCTAAATATTTGTCTGAAGTTGAATGAATGAATGAATGGTCATTACTTTAAAAACATATGGCTCTAGATTATAAAATGAAGTAATCTCTGATGGACAACCTTAAATGTATCCCTAATGCTGGTGGGGGGAAATATAATTCTGAAATGCCTGTTTTATTGACAGTCATGAACAACAGAAGGACCAAAAGGCTTTTAAAAATACATTAAAAAGAGTTGCATTAACTCATTTAAGAGATTCATATTAGTAGGATCACAATTTAATGGTATTAAAATAAATTCTGAAACAAACACAATAGAATCATGTAATTTTCACATCAAATATAAACTGTTTAACTCAAGAATAATATGTACTAATAAATAAGGAAAAGGAGATCCTTAACTAACACTTCTACTTTCTCATCCAGCATCTTTAACTTTCATTACAAATGTAAAACACTTTCCTTTTTACAGTTACTTTTGTCTCAAATAATTATTTTCTCTTTTTATCCCTATTCAAAATATCAACAGCATGACCCTCTAAACAACTTACAACCATATACTGGTCTGCTTGTATACCCCTGGGCATACCTTAAGCTCTAAACCATATCAAGCTCAGCAACTTGTACATAAGTATATGAATTATTTGTTTATTTACCTAGAATATCCACTGGTATTTAAGGTTCAGATAAACAGTTATATGTCAATTATATCTAAATACAAAAGGTACAGATAAACACAATAAGCTAGTGTTATCTTTATATAGTATTTAATCATTGGTCTGATTGCTCCAAAATAAAGGGAGAATTGTTTTGTACTCAATTGTTGATCATAATTCCTTTATAATACACATTCAATATAATATATACTCAACACAAGCAAAATTTTACTTCCCCTAATTTATTTTTATGCCTCCCATAATTTAGCACTACTACTAATCTATAGCAGTGGATATCAAGAAACAAACACTGGAAAATAATCCTCTCACAGACACACATACACATAGTCCTGAGTAGTCCTACAAATGATTTTTCCAATTTTCTCTTTAAAAGCAATAATAGTGTACAGCATCACAGTACTGAAAATGAGTGACCTACTGACATAGAGGCTGTGCCTTCTGTGGATACTTTGTGAGTCTGAAATTGATTTTCTTCATTTTAGCCTGTGAGGGGTGTAGACATTACCCATCATCAGAGTGAGTAGTGGCACTAACAGAACACATTAAAGAAACAACAACTGTAAGAAAGTCAGAAGCAATAGCTCTAGGATCACTTCCCCAGCAAAAAAGAACTGGCTGTTTGCACCCACTATGCTGTTTCTTAAAATACTATATCTATATTCTGACAGATGTTGTATTTTTGTTGACAAAGTCTAATGCATAGCTTGCATAGAAACTTGAGTGGTAGTTTTCAAAATGTGAGTATGTTTGCACTCAATCTGAATTTTTAATCTGAATTTTTATTTGCCTAGATTCTGGTCAAATAAATATGTTCTAATATTACCCCACATGTGAGCAGATTCCCTTTTACACAAATACCTATAATCACATAATGGCCTTAACTCCATGTCTTACCAGGTAGCCTATAAATATAATGCTTTGTTGATTTGATTATAATGAATTCCATACATGAAAAGTAAAATCCCAGTTTACGTATTCATGTTCATAAGCAGATGAATGAATAAACAAAATGTGATATATGTATACAATGGAATATTATTCAGCCTTAAAAAAGGAAAGAAATTCTGACAGATGTTACAAAATAGATGAATCTTGAAGACATCAGTGCTATGTAAAATATGCCTGTCACAAAAGGAAAAATATTGCATGATTCCACTTATATGATATATCTAGAGCAGTAAAATTCACAGAGACAGAAAGTGAAATGGTGGTTGCCAGGGGCTGGGAGAGGGGGGAATAAGGAGTTATTATTGAATGGGTACAGAGTTTCAGTTTCACAAGTTGAAAAAACTTCTGGTGATATTTGCACAAAAATGCAAAGGAAAAAAAAAATGCAAAGGTACTTCATGCCACTGAACTATATATTTTAAAATGGTTAAAATGGTAAATTTTATGTTAGGTATATGTAACCAAAATTTTAATTTATTATTAAAATTTGTAGAACTTCATGTAGGAGTAAATCTGTGAAGTACTACAGGTAGAGTTCATAAACAAGAATGATTATGTACTGTTTTGGGTGAAGGTGGAGATCAGGAAAGGCTGATGAAGGACTTAGCATCTCACTAAACGTTAAAGATAGATGATATTTAAACAGGGGAAAGTAGGAAAATATGAGCATATTTGTGAAAAAATAACACTGGAATAGTCACATTAGGTTACAATGGAAGTTCTTAAAACTTTTTTCTCTCAGGTCACCTTTATACTTTTAAAAATTAACAAGAATCCTCTTCCCTCACAAAAAAAGCTTCTGCTTAAGCAGATGATCTCTTTCTATGAGTACTTTATTAGCTATTAAACTGAGGGACTTTTAAATCACAAGAATAGACAAGTACATATTCCATTCCTTATCAGAACAATGATGTCGATTGTCATTTAGCCTCTAGAAAACTCTACTGCATATTCACGAGAGGAAGAATGAAAAGAGTGAAAAAGACAAATGAGATCTTAATATGAGCGTGAAAATAATTTTGATTTAACAGTCACCATAAAAGGTCTTAGATTCCCTAGACCATACTTTAAGAATTTCTCGGTTTCAGAATGGAGAGGATGGCAGAAGAATAAATACAGAGAGCCAGGATATGCCTGATTTTACTGAAGGCCAAGCTAGAGATTTTAAAACAGAAAAATATTAAAGAGTTTTATACAAAGCAATCACTTGGTGGTGAGCTGACTTTATAAGGACTCATTCAGAAAGACAGAAATGGGTGCAGAGGTATGGGAAGGCAATCTAGAGTCTAGTTAGAAGCCTAGAAAATAATTTACCAGGGGCAAGTAATTAGTACATGGGGACAGTGCTGGAAGAAAGAATAAAACAAAAGCATCTTAAAGGAGCCACAGAAGTTACAAAAAAAATCAAGAGATAATGTAGACGGTATAGTTTTAGACAGCGATACTGCCCAAAGCAATATACAGATTCAGTGTAATCCCTGTCAAAATTACAAAGGTATTTTTCACATAAATATAACAAACAATCCAACAATTGTATGGAACCACAAAAGACCTTGAATAGCCAAAGCAACCTTCAGAAAGAAGAACAAAGCTGGAGACATCATGCTCCCTGATTTCAAACTATATTACAAAGCTACAGTAATTAAAACAGTATGGTATTGGCATAAAAATAGACACATAGATCACTGGAAGTAAATAGAGAGCCTAGAAATAAATCCACACATATATGGCCAACTAATTTATGACAAAGGAGCTAAGAATATACAATGAGGAAAGGGCAGCCTCTTCAATAAATGGTGTTGGGAACATTGAACAGCCACATGCAAAAGAATGAAACTAAACCAACATCTTCACCATACATAAAAATTAACTCAGAATGGATTAAAGGCTTGAATATAAGACCTGAAACCATAAAACTCATAGAAGAAAATGTAAGCAGTAAGCTCCTTGACATAGTTCTTGGTCTTTTTTTCAATCTGACACCAAAGGCAAAAGCAACAAAGGCAAAAAAAAAAAAAAAAAAAAAGTGGAACCAATTCAAACTGAAAAGTTCCTGCACAGCAAAGGAAACCAACAACAAAATGAAAAGGAAACATACCAAATGGGAGAAAATAATTGCAAATCATATATCTGATAAGGAGCTAATATCCAAAATATACAAAGAACTCATATAACTCAAAAGCAAAAAAAAAAATTTGATGTCAAAAATGGTCAGAAGATCTGAATAGACATTTTTTCCAAAGAACACATACAGATGGCCAACAGGTACATGAAAAAATGTTCAGCATCATTAATCATCAGGGAAATGCAAATCAAAACCACAATGTGATATCACCTCACACAAGTGTTGGCAAGGATATGGAGAAAAGGGAACCCTTGTGCACTGTTAATGAGAATGTATATTGGTTCAACCACTGTGGAAAAGAGTATGGAGGTTCCTCAAAAAATTAAAAATAGAACCAGCAATTCCAATTCTAGGTATTTATCGAAGAAAATGAAAACACTAGTTCAAAAAGATATACGCACTCCATATCCACTGCAGCAATATTTACAATAGCCAAGATATGGAAACAACCTAAGTGTCCACAGATGAATGAATGGATAAAGAAATTGACACTATGGAATATTACTCAGCCATAAAAAAATAAAATCTTGCCATTTGTGAAAACATGGATAGACTTTGAGGGTATTATGCTTAGTGAAATAAGGCAGACATAGAAGGACAAATATTACATGATCTCTCTTCTATGGGGAATCTTAAAAACAAGCAAACAAACAAAAATCCAAACTCATAGACACAGATAACAGATTGGTGCGTGCAAAAGGCAGGGGTGGAAGGTGGGAAAAATGGGTAAACTGTTTTTTCAGTTTAAATAAGTTGAATTTATAAAAAAGAACACATAATAAATGTCAATATTAATGAATATTTTGATAAAAGGAATGAAACTAACAATTTCCTAATTTAGTTACAACTTTTGCTCTCTTTTTTAAAAGTCAAATTTTTCTTTCTATTTCACAGACTCCCTATGTAAATTCACTAGAGATCAAGAATTGATCAATTTGAAAACCACTTATATTGCTCAATTACTTCTAAAATATTAGGTAGGAAACCTGCAATTACTTTATGGCTCAGTCTTCAAATATTACTTTAAAAAAACAGGGAAGAGAAAACAACAGAGATTGAAACCCCGGGATTCCAACTGGAATGCTAATAAGATAGTTTCTCAGGGGGACAACAAATAAAGGTTTATACTAGATCCACATTATCCAATATAGGTAGTCTGTACCCACATGTGATTATTTAAATTTATTAAAATAAAATTTAAAATTCAGTTATTTAATGGCATTAACCAGAGTTCAAATGTTCAATAACCATGTGCGGCTAGTAGCAACCACACTGAATAATGTAATATTGAACACTTCCATCATATCAGTAAGTTCTATTGGACAGAGATGCCCTAGATGCATTTATTAGAAGGGTGGGAAATAATGCATTATATAGTAGCTTGTTACTGTGTATTTACTATGCATCAGACAGTGTACTAAATAAACACTTCACAATGATTGCATTCAGTCCTCACA
Organism: Mesoplodon bidens; assembly: GCF_964165515.1. NCBI lineage: Eukaryota > Metazoa > Chordata > Mammalia > Artiodactyla > Ziphiidae > Mesoplodon > Mesoplodon bidens. The sequence continues at coordinate 71,450,091 of NC_138166.1, read as the reverse complement.
ATGATCTTTTGAGATAGGTTCTATTATATTTCCATTTTACAAATGACAAATCAGATTAAGAGAGACAAATAACCTGTTTCAGATCACTCTGTAGCGGAGACAAGATTGAACCCCAGGACTTTCTGACCCCAAGGACAGAAAATGAGGAAAAAGAATAATCTTTTGAAAGTGATAGTATCCTGGTAATTTGAAGATAAATTGTATTTACTTTGGATAATTAGAATACTATGAAATACACGAGAGTAACTAGAGTGGAAGTAACTAGAGAGTAACTAGAGTAGAGTAACTAGAGTAACTAGAGAGTAACTAGAGTGGTAATTTGAAGATAAATTGTATTTACTTTGGATAATCAGAATACTATGAAATACACGAGAGTAACTAGAGTGGAAGGCTATGTGAACAAATATAATTTATATTTAATGGAAATAAATATGTAATATTAAAGTACCAACTTGAAACGTTTTAAATTAGAAAGGGTTAAAAGTTATCATAGCAATTTTAACTCACCAACCTTACTTTGTGAGTTCCAATCAGGTGGGAAAGTTATTATTGCCATGGAAACCACCATAATACTACTACTTTACACTTATGTAACACCTTTCATCTGATGAGCTCAAAGAAACTTATAACACTAATTAAGAGTTCTTTTATTGAAAGTGCATCAAAATTTATCTAATAGCATACAACAACAATTGCAGATCAAACAAAAGGAAACTTCATTGCTCTCTAACGGATTCACATAGATTATACACCATCTCCTACTATTTAAAAAGAAAGACAGAGAGACAGTAATCTTACACAGACATTCACCTTCTTGTTTCTTCTACCAGGCTGAAAACCATCTCCTATTGTTTTATTGTCAAAAATATGCAGCTCTTCTTCCACCCACTCTTTAATTTCTTTCTTCGTGTGTTCAGCTAATTGCCTGGGAGTGTCTTTTAAAATGCCATTACACAAACTAACCTAAGCAGCTCTAACCACTAAGATATTCACAAGTACAAATCTTGTTCTTTCTTTAAAAGATATACGACCTCATTTTAAATTAGGAGGAATAAAACTAAAATCTGAAGGTTTTGGGTATGTAATTAAAAGTTTGAAAACTAAAAATAAAAAATCCTTAGCTGTTCATAGTGATTTTTGTTCTTAAGCTATTAAAAATAAAGCAAATATTTGTTTCAGCATTCTAAAAATATATAATAACACTAAGCTAGAAAACTTAGGTCAGTGAAATGGTCTGTTTAGCATAGTATTTTGTTTTTAATAGAGTTGTCAAAGGATATTTTATATGATTACAAGTTCTTAGATGATTTTATGAAGTTTGCTTCAAAGGTAAAGGTAACAACAACAACAACAAAAAGTAAAGGTAACTTGCCTCCATTAACTAACTAGGATCTGTCACTTACAAACGTAGGCAAACAGCTTTAGAACCTGTTTATATTCCACAAGACCATCCCTGATTCAAAAGAGCGGAGAAATAGACTTTTCATGGGAGAAGTTTTCAGGTCACATGGTAAAAAGACATGCATTCAAGGATGGGAGGAATCTTGGCCATTTTTTCGTAACTTACCTTAAATGGAACTCTTTCTAAGATGGATTATGTTCAGACTTTCTATAAATGATAATTCAGAATCTGCTGACTCAAGATTATTTTTCGGAAAATCCAGCAATAACAAGGCCATCATTTTACAATTCAGCATTTTAAGCATCGTCCTTTTTCTCAATGTCAGGTTTCCAGCTATTATCAAACTGCTCCTGCCTTAATGATCCTACCCTTTTCTTCCCTAGTAATCCTATTCTCCCAACATATACAAATTTAACTTGGTTTTCCTGGTGAAAACTTGTTTTATGACTGAGAAACCATACAGCACAAAAGCTGTTCATATCCTCTAAATGAAGGCTGAATTAAGAATTTAGTAGGTACCTCCGAGACTCAAACATCTTTCTCTGGTTATTATTATGTTCTGGCTATATCTTTCATTTCTAGTCAAAAAATCACTTTATATTAAGGTGATATTATGAAGAATTCCTCTAGAGATTTTTTCTTAACCTCAGAAACCAAATCTGTTTTAAAATGTTAGGTCACTGAATATGACTGACCCAAAACAGAGTTTTTTAAATGGCCTGTTTTGGTGTAAACAGCTTTAATATATCTTGGAATAATTATTCTTTTTGTGAACAAGTTTGCCTAAAATACTTGTTAAACAGCTGTTGAGTTTTGAACTCTGTTGCTGTTCATCAATAACTTTTCACCCTCATTTGTATTCTTCCAGTTATTCTACTTCTACTGTTCATCGGGTGAAATGGTCATCAAAATGTAATAAGTTGACTGAAGAGTCTCAGGTATTACTTTAGAACAGGCTTATTCCTTTTTGTGAAAGACGCATCTGTATTTGACTTTGTAAAACAATAAATTCAGGAAAAACCCAACTGGGACCTCTAATATACTCCTCTACAATATATGAATTTTATACTAAATAAGACTATAATATTCTCCCCTTCAAATGGAAGCCACATTCCCATAGGAAATGAGATACTAAACTATTAATAGCTTACCCAGGCTTTCTCTGCCTACTATGGAACCACAGACTTCATCACAGTCTAAGCACTGTAAAACAATACAGTTTATGTTCATATAAGTGAAACTCTCTAGGTGTTCTTCAGCGAGTCTACGACTCAATGTTTCTGATGTTTTTAAGACAGAACACTTCTTCACATTCAACCTGAGAAAAAGACAATGTCAAACTCCACTTAAAAGTCAAAAAATATTGTCATAAGCACTGCCATAAGGTTTGTAATATTTTAAAATGTTATGGCAGCAAATTGAATAGTTATGATAAGTAAAACTACTGACAGTTTCTTTTTTTAATTTTGGAATGTGCACATTGACACTGTCTCTTTTGCTATCTTGAGATCCTTTCTTTCATTGCCTCATACAGTTCTTGTATATTTGGGCCACTATAGAACTCCAATACCAGCCTATGCAACTGCTGTTTCCCTATGCTCACTCTTGAAGAAATGGTTCTATAATACTGTATTTCTTTGTCAACAGATAATTGGCATAATTGGTCAATCCCTGGCCTTCTGTTCCTGCTTTGTATAAGGACATTAATTGATCATAAAATATCCACCAATCCACCAATAAGATGACTAAGACACATAAGACTCCAGCAAATTCTATTGTTTCTACCCTGAAAAATGCAAGCTCTTAAATTACCATCCACCACTACCTCTACTACTACCATCTAGGTCCAAGCCACCATTATCTCTAATCTGGATTATTATGTCCGCTTCCCAAACAGTCTTTTTTTTTTCTCTCTTGCCCCTATTGACTACTCTCAACACAGCAGCTGATGTGATGGTATTAACGCAAAAGTTAAATCACGTTTCAAAACCCCTCTTCTCCAACTGAAACAATAGCTTTCGTTTTAAGGGGTTAAAAACCAAAGCACTTGCAATTGTCTAGACATTCTCATAGGATTTGGCTCTTCTCTTTCTCTGCCTTCATTTCCTACCACTCTTGTTTCTCTTATGCACTGGGGTCTAGCCATGCGGGCCTCCTTGTTGTTCTTTAAGCATAAAAAGCATGCTCTTACCTAAGGAAATCTGTTCCTGCTACTCTATTTCCCTGGAATATTTTTTCCCAAGATATCAGCGTATCTGGTTGGCTCACTTTCTTCATGACTCTGCTCAAATGTGACTCTACTAGAAGATCTTCTTTGGTTACTCCATATATAATGGTAAATACCACTCTTCTCCAACCCAGGCACTCCTTTCCCCCCGACCCCATATTACTATCTGACATCCTACACAAATACATAAGTCGCATATTTAGCAGGGACTTTGTCTTGTTCACTGCTGTATCCCCAGTGGCAAGAAGAGTGGCTGGAACACAATAAATATTTTTGAGTGATGAACTGGATAAAGTTTGAATCCATCCTGTTTCAGCTGTTGGACTTTGGAAAAAACATTTAGCCCCTCTGTGGCTCAGTTTACTCACTGTAAATTGGAAATGTTAATAATAAGTAATAATAATAATATCAGCCCTGTTTAGCTGTTGTGAGGATAAAAACAGTTAATACATATAACATGCTTAGAACATTGGCACAAAATAAGTGTTACATTAAGTTTTAGCTACTGCTAATTTTCATAAGTGTATAAAATCAAATCCACATAGCTGTAGTCTTTACTGGGGAAAAGGATAGACTTGAAGAATAAGCTGATTCAATATTTTCCTTTTCTTTCTTTTATCCTTATATTTTTGTTGATATTTATTTTAAAAACCCAGTTGTAACTAATAGTAAGCAGAAACTCACATGTTCTGAATTAAATGGCAACAACAAATTTTCCAGGCACAAAGAAACTATAAACTGAATGACCATGCATTGACTTTTCTTTCAGTCTTAATTTATTTTTATCCCAAGTACTTCCAAAAGTTTTAAGGTAGACTCTTCATTCTTTCACTCCTTCCAACTATTATTATATCTCCTACATGCTAGGCACTATACAATGATTGGAAAGCCAAGATATCCCTCTATTCTCAAAGAGCTTCTAGCCTAGGAGTGAACTGAAAACATGGAAAACAAGTAAAACATCAATTGCAATGGGTACCATGTTAGAATCATGCTCAGTGGACATGAGACCACCATTCATTCTGGGACTCAGGAAAGGTTTGTCAAGGAGGAGGCAAGGTGCCAGTGAGAAGAATACTGCTAAACAGAAGTGTGACTCACTCAGGCAGTAGCAAAAGGGATGGAGAGGAGAGGGAGGTGATAAAAGAAGTTTTAAAGAAATAGAATAAATAAGACTTTGTCACTAACTGGGCGTGTGGAAATAAAAGAAAAACAAAGACAGCTTAGCACGCATACATCTGACTTGGGCAGATGAGGTTGCCATTCCCAAGACAAGCATCAGAAGAGAAGAAGATCTGGGGTAAAAGATGATGGATTACCACTTTTACCAGGTTGAATTTTACATGTCTGTGAGATATTAAGGTATAAGAGATACGTTGGTAGATAATGAGATACTCTGATGGAGAGCTTTTTAAAAAGTTCTGGATTATAAATATAGATTTGCAAGTTTCTGAAATATAATCAGAGATAAAATAAGTATACTAAGAACAAAACCATATTACATAGAATATATGGAAGAAAACGATATCTCAAATCCTGTTTGAGCAAAGCTGTAGCTTTAGAATTCTGAAAGGAATTTATCATGAGATTATTTTATAAAACACAGTGGTCAATAAAAAAAAATAATACCTTGAAGACAACTTGACACAAAAATTACAGGATTCCAAACGTGCCTTTCAACAACACATGGAAAAAGCCATGTGTGAAATACTCAAGTAGAGTTCTGAAAAGACAGTTCTACACGATATGATACAGTACACCATAATTTTAAAAAATAAAGTGTGGATAACTTACTGAAAGTGTAATTAACATACCTACTGTACCTTACCTCTCAAGTATCAGGTACCTCCTTCTACCTTTACAAAGTTACCTAATTATGAAGACAATTCATTCAACAAAGGTTCTAAAAGGAATCTTGCAAAAAGCACAAGTTTTAGGAGTAAGACAAGAATTTGAGTCCTGGCCTTGATGCTTATTAGCTGTGTGACCTGAATCCCTGGTACTTAGAACTATGTCTAGTTATAAGGGCTCAATAAATATTTCTTAAATAAATTAAATGAATGAGTTAGGACTTATTTGAACATTAGTTTCTTTAAACATAAAATGGACATACTGGGGCTTCCCTGGTGGTACAGTGGTTAAGAATCTGCCGGCCAATGCAGGGGACATGGGCTCCAGCCCTGGTCCGGGAAGATCCCATGTGCCATGGAGCAACTAAGCCCGTGCACCACAACTACTAACCCTGCGCTCTACAGCCTGCGAGCCACAACTACTGAGCCAGCATGCCACAACTACTGAAGCCCATGCTCCTAGAGCCTGTGCTCTGCAACAAGAGAAGCCACTGTAATGAGAAGCCTGCACACCACAATGAAGAGTAGCCCCTGCTTGCTGCAAATAGAGAAAGCCTGCATGCAACAATGAAGACCCTGCAGCCAAAAATAAATAAATTAATTAAATTTAAAAAAGTACTTTAAAATAAAATAAAATGGAACCACTAACTCATAAGGCCCAAATTCCTTAAGTTGTAGTAAAGTATAAATAACATATATAAAGCCCTGTAAAGTATCTGGACAATAAATTAATAAATTGTGCTTCTCTTTATGTTTCCTTGACTTTCTTTAATGGTTTAAAGATGACACCTGAAGAAGAATCTAGGTGTGCTTTAAAAAATGGAGAAGTATATTACTAAATGGAATAAGCCCAGGATTTTAAGATTGCTAAGGATAATACCTTTTTTTGTTCACTACTTTACCCCTAGTATAAAGAGTCAATAAATTTTTGTTAAATAAGTTGATTAAAAGATGCTTTGAAGAAACTCTCACTTAAAGTGGTAATTTAGTTTGACTGGAAAAAAAACCTTGTTTAACTTGAAGGATATACTTTGTAGTCAGTGGAAGCAACTTTGGCTTCTACTGTCTATTATTTCAAAGCCATCATATCACTGTACCTGTGTAGATATGTTCAATGAATCTTCAAACCATCTTTATACCTTTTTTAATGCCAGAGGGCAATCACTTTTATATTCTGTCTGTGAATAGCTCATATTTGTGTTCTTGACTCATTCTTACAGTTCTTCTACAATAACCCTTTAGCACAGTTTTGTCCCAACGTGTTTCCAAATATGAAAATAAATACTTCTACAGTGAGGGAAAAAAATAAAGTTTAGAATGTTAAACCTTTTTTCCTGCATCGTTTTTAATAGAATAAATCTCATACACTGATAAAACTTTTAAGTGTATAAATATTATTCACCTATATATTTGTAGGTCTTTTTATAAAGATGAAACAGAAAATCTTTCAGTTACAAAACTCATGTGGCAGATTCAGTATTATAAATAATATGCATTTTTATTTGTAAGATGAATTATTTTGAAAAAGCAGTGAGGAAACTACTAAAATGTCAAGTAAATGAACCATCAAGAGACAACAGTCATATTTTAAGTGTCGCAAAAAGAGTTATTGTTAACCATTATTGTCCCTCTATTTCTGTTACATAACATTGGCTATTGGATATGTCTGGCTGGGTTTACGGATATTCACAGCTTCTTCAACTGTAAAAGTTTTAGAGGATAGGAAGAAAACATCAACATATTTCATATATGCTGAAATTGCCAGCTCTTCCATGGAAAATTGCCTATGTATTTCCTGCATTCATCTCCTATTTTTCTCATTCTTTTTATAAAGAGGTATGAATACAGTATCCATATATTCATTCGTTCACTCTCCAAATATTTGAGCATAAATTATGTTCAAGGCACTGCAGAATTCACTTTGCAGAGTGAAAGAAAACAGGAAGGCAATGTTAATGTCAGAGTAGAAATAAAGGCAAGGAAACAAACTAGACCAAGAGGGTAAATAAAAGGTACATTCCATAATGAAAAAATAATGATCATGAACCTTTATAAAATGAATAAAATAGAATGTATGTATAAGGAAAACTGTCAGAAATGCAAAGAAAAAATGACAGAAACACAAGGTTTTAGGAAGATTTTAATGTGCCTGTTTATCAGCTGTATTAGCATGAATAAAATAAATGTATTAGCATGAATAAAAATATTTGATAAATAGAAATAAGAGTAAAAGGTATAACAAAATTGAATTTATGTGTATGTACATATATATAATCTGTAACAAAAGTCCTGTCCTTTATGGAATATACTACACTGACTAGCATTCATACTTTTATAATATTAACCATATCATAGGACACTGAGAAAATTTCAACAAATTTCAAAAACTAGATTGCATGGGCCAAATATATATATATATATACCACAGGAAAAAAAAAAGAAAAATGCTCAACCAGTTGAAAATTTTAGTTTCCTAAATAATTTTTTTGGGGGGGGGTGGTAAAAGGAAAGCAGAACTGTTCAGCCATCAGGAGCCTAAGGAAACATAATAACTAAATTTAGTGTGTTATTCTGGATGCAGTATCCAGAAAAATGACATTAGGCAAAAACTAAGGAAATATGTATAAAATATAAACTTTAGCTAATAATAATATATCAATATTAGTTCATGAATTGTGACAAATATACCATACTAATGTCATACAATAATAATAGGGGAAATTGAGTGTGGGGGGGTTAGGGGGTATACAGAAACTATCTGTACAATTTCTCTATTTTTCAGTCAACTTAAAACAATAAGTTTATTTCGAAAAGGAAATCAGGTGAGTTAGAACATAATGGAAACAAAAATGTTATGCATGAAACTTCCTAGAAACAGAAAATACCATTGCTATATTGAAAATGTTCTAGAGACTAAGAAAGGATGGCATATGGCCTAATTTATTATATGAAAAAAACCCTAAATTTGTCAACTATCCTCTCTCACCACCTCCTGCAAAACAAACACAAAAGGCTCTTTATCCTGGTCTAGAAGGTCATACTTCATCTGTTTCATGGACTCCTCCTGGCTCACTAAACAGTTACCTTGGCCTTCTTATGGTTGTCCAAACATATCAAAAGAGCTTAATCTTTCCTCAGAACTTCTCTTTCACACACACACAGAGAAATTTCCAAGAAAAGAAGGAATAAATAATAAAACAGAACATTATTTTCTGTAGGCCCTTAGCAACACAACCTGGAAAGGGAAAGGAAATACTACTATTACTTTTATACAATATAATTTTTATTTGTAAACCTGAAGAGAATACACTGACAAAAACTTAGAACAAATATAAGATCAGTAGGTAGTAAGATAAACATATAAAGTCCTACAGCTTTTCTGAAAGCCAACAATTGGTTCAAAAACATAATGCAATAAAGGTCCCAAACTTAACAACAACCTCCTCCTTACATTAAAAAAAATACTCCCATGCTCCCACTCCAGGCACTAGCCAGAGCATGAAGGTGACCTATTGGACACACAAAGATGTTCAGGGTAATCATCCTGGTCGCTTATTTCAAACGTACACCTGCTTTGATCTGGTTTCTGTCCTGTCCCTGATTTGGAGCTCTGTCCCGCTTTACTATCCCTCTCCTTTCCCTTAAACCTCACCTTCATTTTTGTTTTCTCAAATGCTTTTATCATCAGTGTGTTGGGCGATATCCTTCTAGTTTTGAATGTTTCACTGGGTCATGATGAACACCATGAGAATAAACCCTTAGTCCTAGCCCCAGCCAGCACATACCTGGCCCACCTCACTCCCCTGAGGAAATCAAAGAATCACTACAGTGTGGTATAGATAAATATAAAAAGGACTGGCACAACACCCAGCCAATAATAGAATGTGCCTGACAAAAGCTAGTGGAATCTCAATCTGAATGACTTTCAAATTTATGTACCCAGAACAGGATTCTCTTCTGAGTTTGACGCTTGCAATTTTACATAGGTGCTGGATATTCCCATCTAGGAGTCCTATCAGAACCACAAACTTGACAAGTCCAAGGTCAATTGTATTAGGCAGTACATTTCTACTTATAAGTAGAAGAAACCAGCTTGAGCTAGTTTAAGTACAAAAGAGGACTTAATTATAGGAATTCAGAAATAGGAATGTAGCCGCTCCTCAAGAAGTATAAGAGCAGAGAGTACGTTCCCTCTCTCTTTTCCTGTCTGTTTCTCTTTGCACATCTGCTTCAATCTTCTCACTAAAGAGTAACTTTCTAGCAAGGTTATCAGTCCACAAAGTAAGTGGATTAAAGGATTAAAGGAGACTGTCAGCTCTCAAATGCACACTGTAAGGAAGGGTCCCAGCTATAAATATATTGACCCTGCTTGTCCCAATCTTAAATTCTGGAAGCTGACCTCTAGTCCAATCAAAAATGGCCATGGGGATAGGGTCAAATTATAAATTTGACTTAAGATGCCACCTCTGTAGAAGTGAGGGTATGTGGGTGTCAGGGACAAATTATAGAAGGGATTGTGAGCTGAGCAGACATCCTAATCGGTATATGGTGCCTAATCCCAAACTAAATGTTTGTATCTTAAACTAAACTACCCATCCCAAACTACTTCTCAAATTTTATTAATAAAACTTTCATTTTTTTCTGGTAACCTAGGTTTAAATATCTTTCCTATCAGGGAAATCATCTTTCATATCTTTCATTGTTCCTTCCAACCAATGACCTACAGAGTCTGGAATTTTCAAGTTACCTCCTTTCACCCCCACCCCCACTGCCCTGATTCCAGGATAGCCCCATTGTTTCTTCATCTAAATTTCTCCAATAGTCTTACAAAAGGTTCTCCTGACTCCATACTTTCTCTGCTCCACGACTGAAGCTTCGTGGGTCGAGAACAAGCTAAAAGAAAGTACTGGAGAGCCACACAGGAGCCAAATCACCTATGAATTTGTGTAAATTGGAATAAGGACATTGTGTGTTGTATTAAATACACTGGGAGGCCACTGGAAGATTTCAGGAATGGGAGTGATTTTAGCTGTGGGGAAGAATGGAAGCAGGGAGAGCAGTACTGAGATTAACACTGGTAGCCTGGACTGGGCAGACAGTAATGGAGGTCATCTAATTATGTCATTCCCTATTTTAAGCCCTGTAATGGGTTCCCATTACCTATAGAATAAAGTAAAAATTTTAACATGGCTCCAAATCTCCTTTGCAGTTTTATTTCCTATCATGCCACTCTATATCATGCCCAACATTATAACCACACTAGATTTCTCATAAGTCTTGAGCTCACCATGTATTTTCACACATTTTTAGATGTGTGTTCACAACATTAACATAGCCTACAATGCCTTTCTCAACATTTTATGGCAGTAAAAATCCCACTTATATCAAGGCCAATACCTCTGTCACACCATCTGTGGAGCTTTCCACTATTCTGTCCAATAGAATTAATTCTTTAGCTTCTGTAATCCCATAGCTTTGTGTACATCTTAAGGGCAGTATTTTTAACATAGTAATAATTTGCATAGCTAATCCTTTACCTAATTTGATTTTGGCTCCTTGAGGGGAGAAAGTAAGTATTATTCATCATCAGTAACCTGCCTGGCATACTTAAAGTAGATATTCAAAAAATCTTTTACTCAATGAACATATGGAACAAAAATAAAGGAATATAAACATCCTTTCCTGGTAAATTAGAATGAAAGCTCTTAGAAGGCAGAGAATATCTTATATGTGTATTATTTTTGTATTTAAGTTAGTGAAAGTGGACATAAGAAATACTTGGTTGTGGTAATAAAATCTAAAAATTGAATCTGTTATCAACTCTATTCTATGATAAAAAGATAACCATTTGTTTCATCAGAATACCATAAATGCATTAGAAATTCAAGGAGAATTAATTCCAGATTCATGGATCACATTTTATCTAATTTCCATTACTTATTAACAAAATCATAAAATCCTATGGAAGGAGTTATAAAGGTCCAATCTAGAAATATCTGAAATCTTTATATGATTAATGAAAAAACCTAAGAATCGTCAATAACTTGCAGAAGAAAAATCAATAAGCATCTTAAATATTAAATGTAGAAATAAGACAAACACTGAAGTGGTGTTAACAGTGATATAAATATTCATGCAACATATCTGCCTAGAAAGTCCTGAATCATCAGTTATCCAAATAAAATTTAAAGAAAAAAATCAACTTTAAAGAAAGTGGAAATGAATAAGATCAGTCTAAAAGTCATCACTGCCTGGGAAGAGCAGTTTAAACTTTGAAAGAAGGCTGTTTTTAAATAACTCTTTTTAGTAATATTTATAACAAAATTAGGTATAGTTCTTAGAGCTATCATGTAAACAATTTTCTTCTCTAACTAGAATAATAAATGATTAAAACAATTCCCATAACACCCCCTCATATAATGATGCATACAATACCCATGAAATAAATAATATGTTTTAAAAGAAACAAACAAAATATAATGAAACAATGCATGGGTTTTATATTTTGAAGAAAATTCTCAAGGAAAAGACACTTCAGAGTATGTATCCACATTTTGTGAATTTATTATTCTATTGATGAAAAGTCTGTACTTATAAAATGCAAATATTTCAGTACATATGAAACAAATATGAAGCAAATATAGTAAAATATGACTAATATAAGGAAATGAATGTACTTTAGAATTTGAAGGGAAGTTATTTGTAATCATAGGCTATACAGAAATGAAGTAGAGGTTTCCTACAAAAAAAAGTAAAATATATAATTCTTCTCAGTGCTATTGTTTCCTATCCTTTGCTTCTACAGAAGCAAGGAAGACAATACATCTTTTAGCATTTACTAAGGTAATAAATAGGACAATCCCAACACTGATCATGTGAATATTTCATGAAGGAGCCTTGAGTATGGTAAAAGATTAAATGCTGCATCTGTCTTCATACTAGATGGTTCTTTGAAGGTGAACAGTTGTTCTAAGCTCTTGCCTATTTTTGGCAAAACACATGTGAAGAACATTTTGTTTTCCAAATCAGGCATGCCATATACAGACATAGACAGACATAAAAAGTTCCACATGAATGTCACAAAATGCAGAATATGTTTTAAATAAAACTTTTACTTAGTCCAGACCTTAGAACCCCATGCAGAAGAATGGCTCCTTGTAGAAGACTTCTGTAGAGATCTTTTCTTTTTTTTCTTTAATTTTTTTTTTTTTTTTACTTCTGAAACCAAAATGCTCATGTAACTATGGTAATATGATGAAATCTTTTAATTATTTTATTTATCCTTTTTTTGGCTGAGTAGGCAATCTCAGTTCCTGAAATTCCCACTAGCATTTTACATTCACTGGTGTGGCACTGGGTGATGAAGATGGGGTCTAAAAGCAGCTGTCTTCCACCCACATTTCAACATAACAAAATACTCAGTTTCTCCTGCAGATGCTTTTTCCTAAACCAGTGTATATCAAAACCGACTGCCACCACATTTAATACATGAACATTTCCTACCAAAACAAATAAAAATACTATATATGCATAAGACACATAAAAAGGGAAGAGGAGCTCACAAAAGTTTTTGACATAAAGCAAAACCTTTAACACAAATTTGCAGAGATTACAAAAACTAGCAATAAATAAAACCCTGTTATCCCAAAAATGGGCAGAAGACTTAAATAGGCATTTCTCCAAAGAAGATATACAGACTGCCAACAAACACATGAAAGAATGTTCAACATCATTAATCATTAGAGAAATGCAAATCAAAACTACAATGAGATATCATCTCACACCAGTCAGAATGGCCATCATCAAGAAATCTAGAAACAATAAATGCTGGAGAGGGTGTGGAGAAAAGGGAACACTGTTGCACTGCTGGTGGGAATGTGAATTGGTACAGCCACTAGGAGAACAGTATGGAGGTTCCTTAAAAAACTACAAATAGAACTACCATATGACCCAGCAATCCCACTACCAGGCATATACCCAGAGAAAACCATAATTCAAAAAGAGACATGTACCAAAATGTTCATTGCAGCTCTATTTACCATAGCCCGGAGATGGAAACAACCTAAATGTCCATCATCAGATGAATGGATAAAGAAGATGTGGCACATATATACAATGGAATATTACTCAGCCATAAAAAGAAACGAAACTGAGCTATTTGTAATGAGGTGGATAGACCTAGAGTCTGTCATACAGAGTGAAGTAAGTCAGAAAGAGAAAGACAAATATCGTATGCTAACACATATATATGGAATTAAAAAAAAAAGTCATGAAGAACCTAGGGGTAAAACAGGAATAAAGACACAGACCTACTTGAGAATGGACTTGAGGATATGGGGAGGGGGAAGTGTAGCTGTGACAAAGCGAAAGAGAGGCATGGACATTTATACACTACCAAACGTAAGGTAGATAGATAGTGGGAAGCAGCCGCAGAGCACAGGGAGATCAGCTCGGTGCTTTGTGACCGTCTGGAGGGGTGGGATAGGGAGGGTGGGAGGGAGGGAGACGCAAGAGGGAAGGGATGTGGGAACAGATGTATATGTATGACTGATTCACTTTGTTATAAAGCAGAAACTAAAAAAAAAAAAAAAAAAACCCTGTTATCTACACACTAACTGCTTGAAACTCATGACATCTGTCCTTATGATAAAAGACGTCTCAAAGAAATTACTTGTTCTAATGTAAAATATTTTGCTACATTCCAAAGAAATATCTGGCAGAATTAGTAACAATATAATATGGCAATTTATTTACTATATGTTAACACTTTTGAATGATAAAACAAATGAAATAGATGGAACTCCAAAAATATAGAACTTGATTCTCCCTCACTTTTAAAAAGTAAACAAAGAGCTGCTATAATACTGTTTCATTTGTGATAGTAGATTAATCAGTCAATTCACCTAACCATTAGGAAATAGCCACTAAGTACTAATTTTTGCCAGCATTTTTACAGAATTAAAAGTTTGAAAACCTGCATTTTGGACCATAAATACTAAGTTTCTAAAGGATGCTATAAGACGATTTCTTAGAGCAGTTTTTGTTTGTTTGTTTGTTTTGTTTGTTTGTTTGTTTTTTGCGGTACGCAGGCCTCTCACTGTTGTGGCCTCTCCCATTGCGGAGCACAGGCTCTGGACGCGCAGGCTCAGCGGCCATGGCTCACGGGCCCAGCCACTCCGCGGCATGTGGGATCGTCCCGGACCGGGGCACAAACCCGTGTCCCATGCATCGGCAGGCGGACTCTCAACCACTGCACCACCAGGGAAGCCTGAGAGCAGTTTTAAGGGACAGAGATTTCTCATATGCTCCCTATCCCCACACATACATAGTCTCAACCATTATCAACACTCCAAACCAGAGCGGTATATTTGTTACAATAAAGGAACCCACATTGACACATCATTATCATGCGGAATCCACAGTTTACATTAGGGTTAGCTTACGCTGTTGTTCATTCTAAGAGTTTGGACAAATTTATAATAACACGTATCTGTTATAGTATCAGACAGAGCAGTTACACTGCCCTAAAAATCCTCTATGTTCTGCCTATTCATCTCTCTCTCCCCACCAACCCCTGGTAATCACTAATCTTTTTAACTGTCTTCATGGTTTTACCTTTCCAGATTGTCATATAGTTGGAATCATATAGTTTACAGCCTTTTCAGATTGATTTCTTTTACATAGTATTATGCATTTAAGTTTCTTTCATGTCTTCTCATGGCTTGAGAGCTCATTTCTTTTTAGCACTAATATTCCATCGATTGGATATACCACAGTTTATTTATCCACTCATCAAAAAAAAGACATCTTGATTGCTTCCAAGTTTGAGCAATTATGAATGACACTTCCAAAAACATTTGTGTGCAAGTTTCTGTGTGGACGTAAGTTTTCAACTCTTTTGGGTAAATACCAAAGAGAGCAATTTTTGGATCAAATGGTAAGTGTTATGTTTAGTATTGTGAGAAACCACCAAACTCTCTTTCAAAGTGGCTATACCACTTTGCATTCCCAATAGCAATGAAATAGAGTTCAGCTTCTCCCTACCCTCATCAGCAGTTGGTGTAGTCAGTGTTCAGGACCACTTGTAGTGGTCCTAATAAGCTTGTAGTAGTATCTTTGTTTTAATTTGCATTTCCCTGATGACATCGGTGTGGGGCATTTTTTCATGTGCCATCTGTATGTCTTCACTGGTGAGGTGTCTGTTAAGGTCTTTGGCCCATTTTTTAATTAGGCTGTTTGTTTTCATATTGTTGAGTTGTAAGGGTTCTTTATATGTTTTGGATAATAGTCCTTTCATCAGATAAGTATTTGCAACTCTGTGGCTTCTCTCTTCATTCTCTTGACAGTGTCTTTTATAGAGGAGAAAATTGTAATTTAAATTAATTCCAGCTTATCAATTCTTTCTTTCACAAATCATGCCTTTGGTTTTACGTCTAAGAAGTCATTGTCAAACACATGGTCACTTAGATTTTCTCTGATGTTACTTTCTAGTTTTATAGTTTTATATTTTACATTTAGGTCTGTGATCCATTTTGAATTAAATTTTGTGAAGGGTGTAAGAACTGTGTCAAGATGCACTTTTTCTGACTGTGCGTGTCCAGTTGTTCCAACATCATTTGTTGAAAAGACTATTTTTTCTCCACTCAAGCCTTTGCTCCTTTGTCAAAATCAGTTGACTATATTTATATGGGCTGATTTCTGGGCTCTCTCTTCTGTTCCATTAACCTATTCCCCTATTCTTTTGGCAATACCACAATGTCTTCATTACTACAGCTTTATTGTAGTAAATCTTGTAGTCGGGTGGTGTCAGTCCTCCAAATTTGTTTTCAATATTGTGTTGACTATTCTGGATCTTTTGCCTCTCTACATAAACTTTAGAATCAGTTTGTCAATATCCACAAAATAACTTGCTGTGATGTGTGATTGTGCACTGAATCTATGGATACATTTGGGAAGAACTGACATGTGACAGTACTGAGTCTTCTTATCCATGAGCATGCAACACCTCTCCATTTATTCAGTTCTTTGATTAACTTCATCAAAGTTTTGTAGATTTCCTCATATAGATCCTATACCTATCTTGTTAGATTTATACCTAAGTATTTCATTTGTGGGGTTCTAATATATATGGTATTGTGGTTTTTAATTTCAAATTCCATGTGTTCGCTTCTTGTATATAGGAATGCAATTAACATTTGTATATTAACCTTGTATCCTGCAACCTTGCTTTTAATTGTTCACTAGTTCTATGGGGTTTTTTTAGAAGAAATTTATTCAGATATTCTATATAGATGATCATGTCATCTGGAAACAAATTCCTCCTTCCCAGTCTATATATCTTTCATTTCCTCTTCTTGTTTTATTGCATGATCTAGGACTTCCAGCACAATGTTGAAAAGGAATGATGTCAGAGGTAACATCCTTGCCTTGTTCCTGATCTTAGTGGGAAAGCTTTTAGTTTCTCACCATTAAGTATAATGTTACCTCTATGTTTTTTATAAATATTCTTTATCAAGATGAAGAAGTTCTTTTCTTATTGAGAGTTTTTATGATGAGCAGATGTTGGATTTTTCATGCTTTTTCTGCATCTACTGATAGGATCATGTGATTTTTCTTCTTTAGCTTATTGATGTGATGGATTACACTGACTGATTTTCAAATGATGAAACAGCCTGGTATGCCTGGAGTAAATCCCACTTGGTCATGGTAAATAATTCTTTGCATACACTGATGGATACAATTTGCTAATCTTCTGTGAGGATTTTTACACATATGTTCATGAGAAATACTGGTCTGTACTTTTCTTTTCCTGCAATATCTTTGTCTGCTTTTGTACTAGGTAATGGTGGCCTCATAGAGCAATTTGGGAAGTACTCCTTCTGCTTCTATCTTGTGAAAAAAATTATAGAGAATTGGTATAATTTCCTTCTTAAATGTTTGATGTAATTCACTAGCAAATCCACCTAGGCCAGGTGTTTTTTGTTTTTTAAGGTTATTAATTATGGATAAAAAGGTATTCAATAGACACAGGCTTATTTAGAAATTCTCATTTTGTTCATGTATTGTTTTTCTGTGCTCAATGAGCATCTTTATGAAGGTTATTTTCAATACTTTGTCAGGTCATTCATATGCCTCCATTTCTTTAGGATTCGTTTATGGAGATGTAGTTTGTTGCTTTGATTGGGCCATTTCTCCCTGTTTCTTCATGTTCCTTGTAACTTTGTATTGATATCTGTGCGTTTGGGGAAAAAAACTATGTCTCCCAGTCTTCAATGACTGGTTTCATATAGGGAAATCACCCATCAGCCCAGCCCAAGATTCTGGGAACCTTTCAAACCTGTTTTGTGGATATATCTTCTCTGCACTTGTGCCTACTAAGATTCCTAGAGGGATTTGCCAGTTTCCTTTTCTTCAGCAGGTTGTAATCTCTTGCTCCCTCTGGTGTCTGTCCTCTATACTGTGGGTCCTCAAGCAGCAGCGTGCTGCTCAGCTCTTTTTTGTTCTCAGCAGCCTGTAGGCATCAAGAGTACGCCAGGTCGACCTAGAAGGGTGGGATAGGGAGGGTGGGAGGGAGACGCAAGAGGGAGGAGATATGGGGCTATATGTATATGTATAGCTGATTCACTTTGTTATAAAGCAGAAACACACGACTGTAAAACAATTACATTCCAATAAAGATGTCAAAAAAAAAAAAAACACTACACCAGGTCGCATCAGGACCCTGAATTGAGCTAGTCAGAAACTAATTCCTCAGACAGTCCCCTGAAAAGCTAGTACATTGGGCATACGCTCCACTCTTCTTTTTCTCTCTTAAGGTAGGGGCCCCAAAGCTGTATGGGCCCTCTGGAGCAGCAATATGGTGCCCAGTTCTTTTTTGTTCTCAGCTAGGATATGCCTTGCCCCATCAGCACTCTAATACAAGCGAGACAGAAGCTAGTCCATCAGGCAGCCCTCCCACACCTGTGAAAAGTCAGAATGCTGCATGCATGGTCCAGTCTTTTCCTCGCCAGGGAAAGCCTGGGAGCTGGGTGTTTCCTCCTGACCACAGCTGTGCCAAGGGTAGCAGCTACGTTGAGAGACACCACAAATTTCCCACCAGCTGTGCTGAAGCTGGTTTTATCCTTTACTCAGGGTGCAGGAACCTTTTAAGTGGTTTCTGGATTTCTCGTAAAGGGAATTAGTCCATATACTGCTGTTCAATCTGGGTTTCTGGGCAAGGAAGGAGGGTCAGGGTCTTCCTGTTCTGCCATCTTGCTTATTACTTCATTCCAATCATGCTTTTGAATATCTTTACCTTAGCAACAACTAGAAGGTGTGGTTTTAAGGGGGTTTTTTAATTTCATATTTTATTTCATATTTAGTTTCACAAGATGACCTAATTTTATAACAATAACTCACACGGATCAAAATGGAAGTGTATCTTTATCTGTTTATTAAATCATGGTATTATTTTCCAAACTCCTTCATCTGTTATAAAAGAGGGAGCCAGAGATTACAAGCTGTTGAAAAAAAAGGAAACTGGCAAATCCCTCTAATTAGGAATCTTAGTAGGCAAAAGTCTACCCACAGAAAAGGTCTGAAAGGCTCCCAGAATCTTGGGCCAGGCTGATGGGTGATTTCTCTGTATGAAACCAGTCAGTATATAAACATTTCATTTAGTAAATTTTCATATTCCCTACAGTCAGTTGTTTCTGCAAACTGACTGGAACTTTTTACATTTTTGACAAACGGCTTCAAAGCTCATGAAAACATTTCATTTCGTAGGTTTTAAAAATAGATTAGAAAAGCTATTTCCAAATGTTTTAAGTGTACAAATGTGAGAGTTTTTGATATGTGACACAATACTGTTTTCAGCACAAAGAAAGCATTATAAATAATGATGAAACATTTCCAAAATCTATTTTCAGAATTCTCTTGCCATAGAATAAGTTTCTTTCAATAAGTTTTTTCCTTACTCATTAATTCAATCAAAATTTAGAAATAAGGTAAGCTGAGACAAATTAGAGACATCTGTAGTTTCATCCAATTATATAGCAAACTTCTTATGACAGGGAGAACATGAGATTTCCCAGAGGACATGCTTTTTGTCTTTCACTATTAAGAATCACAAGGGGGACTTTTATTTATCATTGTGTTTAGTGAAATTTTGTAAAATACTTGGTTGAGTATCAACTGAATCTGAACTGCTGAAGAAAATGGGATTTGTCTTCATGTTCTGGATATTTAGTTCTAAATATGCCATATAACTTATAATAGGTTTATAGTACCTACTATTTCAAGGCACAATAGGTACATATTTAATGATAGTGGAAGTAAATCTTTATTTCGAATAGTTCTTCTAATAATCAAATGTTTTTGGATGACTTCTTGTCAGAATTATTTAGATTGTTTTAAAATTAGTTTTGTTAATGGCAAAGGGCTAAGAGTAGAAGTAGTAGCTCTTTTCTTCTTGCTGTTTGCTGGTTGACATTACTATTATTTTCACACTACAATTACTTTAAGTCACTTATTTCACAGGTAAAACAAAATTAAACATTCCAAAAAATCCGCTTAATCAGATATCATCTAAGTGTAATGACCTAAACAGTGAAGGTACCACAATTAAACTCTGTGCCTCATGGGATACCTTCTCTCTTCTTCAAGATAGCTCTTGAAACTAAAAGGACACGTGACAATCTAACCAAGGCACTGAGTACAACAGTCTCAATCTATAGAGTAAGACTACTAAAGCTTAAAGTTTATTTTTCTTTTATTAAAGCTAAAACAAAATTAAAATGAAGAAAAAGTCTTGGTATGTCATTCCAACAACACTCAAAGATACTCTTGTGCATTCTGGGGACTACACAGTGGCATAACTTGAAACTTATCTGATTTGGTCACATGAGCGGATAGTATTATACTACAGATGGTCCCTGACTTAAGATGGTTCGACTTACAATTTTTTGACTTTACAGTGGTGTGAAAACAATATGCATTCCATAGAAACCGTACTTCAAATTTTGAAATTTGGTCTTTTCCCAGGCTAGTGATATGTGGTACGATACTCTCTTGTGATACTGGGCAGTGGCAGCAAGCTGTAGCTCCCAGTCAGCCACGTGATCATAAGGGTAAACAACCCATCCACTTACAACCATTTTGCATCCGTACAACCACTGTGGTTTTCACTTTCAGTACAGTATTCAATACACTACATGAGATATCCAACATGCTATTATAAAATAGGCTTTGTGTTACATGACTATGCCCAACTGTAAGCTAGGCTAAGCTATGATGTTTGGTAGGTTAGGTGTATTAAATACATTTCTGACGTACAATATTTTCAACCCAGGGATGGATTTATATGGACATAATTCCACTGTAAATTGAGGAAGATCTGTCTAGTAGAATAGTTTGATCTTTCAAAGAACTAAATTTGTTGATATGAGCCTTTTCTGATATGCCATCAGAATAAATTAAGAAACGTATATGAAAAAGCCCCAGTGGAACATATTATTGCATGGAAGGCAGTGGTATTATTGAAAGTTTTTATTTCACCATGCCCTCAGTACCCTTGTAAGACTGGTTTGCTGTGATATTACAGATACTGTGTGAGTCACGTAAATTACCATATTTCTCTTTTGCCATCTGTGGTTAGGGAGAGCCCAGTTTGTGGCCCATCTCTTGCAAGTACATTAGACTTGATATTGTCCATGTATATATTAACTTTGCTCCTTGTTTCACTTTAAATTTCCCACTGATATTGTCCTTTTGCTCTGTTTCTTTGCTTCATAATTTTTGTTGCACTAAATGTTGTAAACCACCTCAAATATTTTTAGAAGGGTAGAAAATAGTTATTATAAGAGAAACAATAAACAAAGTCTACCTAAATAAATAAATTCCCTCTAACTCTGTAAAAATGAAGTTTCACAACATAAGTTAAATGCAGAAATCTAAGACAGATATTCAAGAAAGGCTTGCAACTCTCTGGTCCTTGTGTTGAATTACAATGGCAAGCAATATATTTTTTAAGTGTTCACTGAAGAAAAAGAAAGCACAAAGCTTTAGGAAAGTAAAAGCATTAGGGACTAGAAGATAGACAAATCAGAATGCTGTTTGGGTGTTTGCGGTCTTTGCTCTGAGCATAAAATGTGTTTTGTTTTGTTTTGTTTTTCCTCTAGAAACACTAAATAAATAAATAAATAAAGACTGGCATTTGAAATATAAAACCTCAGCTAGAAGGGAACTGAACCTCAACCCTGAAGTCAGGCCACAAACTTATTGAATTTCTTCCATGCTCACACTGATTCCACCATAACAAAGTGATGGAAATCTTGTAGCCTGCCTATAAAATCTAAAATTGTCGAAACACTCTAAATAGTATTCCCTATTTTTACGAATGATTACAATTATGTAATTACTCCAAACCCGCGTACCAAAATTTGTTTGAACTTCATGAAACCTGACATAGAGCACTGGTTTAGTACACCAAAGTTTCAGGGGGAGAAAATGATTGCCTTTTCTCTCTTGCAAAGATTTCAGTGGCTCAACATATTGGAGACTATAACTTCAAATAATCAAGAAGCCGTAGGTAAAATGGATTTCACTGAAGCCTGTGTTACTTCAGCTTAACACTAAAATAAGTAAGAATTTCAATCTAGGTTGACTCAAGCAGAAATCAATATCGGGAAAGACTGTAAGAGAAATATATACCAGTGATGTTGTTCCCTGCATAAAACCAAGAAATTAACAAAATAATAAAGAGAATGATTAAGGTAAATAAGACAGACATAATAATGATATTTTTACCACGTTATCTGACAAAAATGGGAAAGAGATAATGAAATGGCAAACTTTCAAAAGCTGAAAGCTTAAATGGCAACATTAATGTTTCCAAATATCCTGGAAAGCTGGAAATTCTCATTTTCTAATCTGCTAAACAAAGAAATTCTAAGAGCAAGCTATTCTTGCTGAAGCACATTAAAATAAAGAAGATGAGATGAAATAAATATTTAGAGGAACATAAAACAGTCCAGCCATTGTACAGAAAGGTGCCAAATGTTAGTGGACATATAAATAAAAAGTGGTGAAGAGTTTCAAGTTTCATATGAATTGTTCCATCTTCAAGGGAGTGGCTGAGAACAACCAATGACTATATTTGGAGGAAGAAAACCATCAGGTCATTGCACAAAGGCAACCCGAGTCACCACAATATGTTCCTGTGAGTCAAACAAATGATCTGAGGTTTTATTTAGTGTACAAAGGGAAAAGCTACAATAAGAATATTTCCATAATAACATTTTTTAAAAACTCAAAATAGAATCTATTAGGATTTTCAATAATGGATAAAAATGTAAACTGGAGAGCTTTAAAATGTGCTTCAGGGCCTCCCTGGTGGCGCAGTGGTTGAGAGTCCGCCTGCCGATGCAGGGGATACGGGTTCGTGCCCCGGTCCGGGAGGATCCCATATGCCGCGGAGCGGCTGGGCCCGTGAGCCATGGCCGCTGAGCCTGCGCATCCGGAGCCTGTGCTCCGCAAGGGGAGAGGCCACAACAGTGAGAGGCCCGCGTACCAAAAAAAAAAAAAAAAAAAAAAAAAAAAAAAAAAATGTGCTTCAAAGTCACAGATGGAAGGCAAAACATTTTATGAGTTGTTTTTTTTCCCTCCAACTTGACTCTTTCAGACAGATGTCATGGCTCACTTCCTTCAACTCAGGGATTAGAAAACAGACATTGTGTTCTACTGACAAGAGCCTGTGTGATCCATAAGGAAAACAAGTGCAATTCAGCTCCACCATCAACTATGTGACTTTGGGCCTGTTATCCTCTCAGAGCCACTTATAAGTAAAATGGGAAAAAATAACGTTATAATTTTTGTAAAGATTTTTGGCAGACTGCCTGGCATATATGAAGCATTTACTAAAGGTCAGAGGGGAAAAGAGGGGGAAATAAGCAAACAAACAAAAAAAGCACCTCAGTGGGAAAATAATAGAGTAATATGAACATTATGACAAAATACAGAAGAAAGTTAAAAATTGCTAGAAAAAAATATTTACTCAAGGAGAAGGAGCAGTTGAAAGACAAAATAAGATGAACCAGTAATTTCTTAAAAAAAAAAAAAAAAAGATATTTCCTAAAAAAAAAGGGAAAGAAAAGAAAAGAAAGAAAAGCCACAAAAGACCCAGATTAATTTACAAGCAAGAGGCAAAATTCTATCAAACTTTGAAGGAATTTATCTTTCCAATCTTACAAACATGCCACACAATACAAAACAAAAATAAAAACAAAAAACTCCCACCCTAATAGCTCAGTCAGAAAAGTTCTATTTGAGAAAGACAAATAACAGGCCAAAATCCTAAACAAATATTAGCAAACCAAAGCCAGCAGGATATAAGAATAATAGGGAATCTATTGTGATCAAGTAGGGTTTAATCATAACATTCAGGAAAAGTTAACAACAGGAAAGCTATAATTTAAATTCAATAGCAAATCGGGGAGAACCTCTTCTCAAAGGCAAAAAAAGCATGTGAGAGGGGTCACATCTATGAGAGTTTTTACATCTCTTAAAATCTATTAATATAACTTTTTTAATCTTATCAACTATCTTCCAAAAACACTGGAAATACTCTCTTTAAAATAAGGAAAAAACAAAGATGCCCACTGTGAGTGCTTCTGCCAACACTGTAAACTCTCCTCGAAGTTCTTGTCAGCTGAGAGATAAAGAAAAATATAATAACAGGTAGAAGATTTTAAAAGGAAACAATAAAACTGATGATTTACACATAATTGTTGACATAGGAAATGTATTTTGTATAATAACTGAAAAACATAAGGTATAAAGATTCTAAAAATATAAATATTTAGAAATTTGTACACGTTCTTCATAAAGAAAACTTTAAAACTCTACTGAAAGAAGCTGAGAATATATAAATAGAGAGGAATAAAATGTTCATCAATAGGAAGATTCAGTATCACTCAGAGTTCTCCCATACTAATTTATGGAATCAGTATTATTTCCATGAAAATCCCAAAGGCTTTTATGCAAACTACAAAGCTGACTGTAAAATTCACATGGAAAAGCAAGAACCTATGAATAACCAAGGCATTTCTAAGAAAGCGGAAGTCTTAGGAAATACATAGTAATTAAGACAGTGAAGTTCAGAGATGGAGTAATTTACTAATCAAACAGAATAAAGCCCCCAAATAGGGTCATACATAAATGGCAACAGAATAGGACAGAGAAGGCATGGACTTGTAAAAAACAATTCTAGAATTACTGGTTAGCTATAAAGAATAAAATGAAATTGATCTCCATCATACCACACACAAAACACATATATATGTATTTTATATATATATTCCCAATGGAAAGAAGACTTAAATGAAAAAGACAGAACTTTAAATTTCTAGAAGGAAACAAAGAAAAATAACTTTGTGATTGCAAAATTGGAAAAGTTTGCTTAAATAAGAAACAAAAAATCCTAACCATAAAAGAAACATGGATAAATTAAATTAAAATTAAGACTTTCACTTCGTCAAGTCATTTAAAGTAAAAAGATATACCATAAATTGGGATAATATATTCACTATGTATAATCACAAATTAAGAGACTGTTTTTGCCATCCATCCATCTATCTATCTATCTATCTATCTATCTATCTATCTATCAACTTATGAATAGTATATATAAAGAATTCCTTCAAATCAATATGCAACAGATGCATAACCCAATAGAAAAATGGGAGAGGGAAGAAGAAAAAAACATAAATGCCCAATGACCTATAAACAAATTAAAGGCTGATCAACCTGTTTAGTAATCCAGGAAATGCAAATTAAGAACATCATGATTTACCTTTTTTTTACCCATTAGATTGATCAAAAGAAAAAAAAAAAGGGACTTGTCTGACAAATGCTTATGAGCATATACAGCACGTAGAGGACTTACATGTGCTGGCAGAAGTGTAAACTGATGCATACATTTAGGAAAATAATTTGGCATTGTCTTTTAAAGCCAAACATGCACACGCTATGGCTGAGCTATCCCACTCCTAAGGAAAGACCCTAGGGAAACTCTTGCATATGTGCACTAACAACTATGTATCAAATGTACACAAATGTCCTACTGTTGTTTGCAATAGCAAAAAAAAACTAAAAATGTCTACAGACAATAAAATAGATAAGTAAAATATGGAATAATTATAAAATGAAATATTAAATAGTGAAAATGAATTAATGCATTTTATTGGTAATGTTCTAATTCTTTTATTGGGTGTGGATTCACAATGTTTGTCTTATTACATTTCAGAACTTATGAAAACATTACATACATTCTTTTGTATGTGTCAACTATTACATAATAAAGAGGGGGAAAGAAAGAAATCCAATAACCATAACTAAAGCAACTCCCTAGAATACAACAGTTACCCAAACCACCAGGGAAAACTTTTTTCCAAATTTTTCACTGAAATTTTCTTGACTATAATTAAAAAAAACTGACAGCCTAATTTATTTGCCAGAGTATTTAATGCAGATATGGGAAGCCTTAGAGGATAAGAAAGCTGCACTAATTTGGGAAGAGTTAGAAGGATCAAGATAGAAATCCTAATCTGGATATGAAGAGTAAGAACAAATTTGGGGAAAGTAAGTTGATGATAGTTTAGAGTGCCAGAGTAGAAGCACTCTTAACTCACTCATTGGCTCAACAGTGTTCCTCAGTCCTTTTACTAAATACACTGACTGATGCTCATATCACAGTGAATGTGAACACATATGATGTGTATACAGTTCTCCATTATGCTAAATCAGGACTGACTGTGTTGGTTCATAAGTTTGCCAAATATTTTTCGCTTGCCTGTTCAGTGCCACTCTCCACTCTGCTCTTTCTCCCGTCTGTTCTATCAAAGTGAGCAATGCCATATACATCAATATATATCTTCAGCTTCCAGTCATGTCCAACCAGTGAGAAGTCAGAAGGAGGCACATAACTTTAGAATAACCATTCTTGGGTGTTGCATAATCCCTTATGATTTCCCTATACCTTGCCTACCCCTTTGTTATATAGGCCCTTTATTAAACTCTCCTTGAATTACTTGAGTATGCTATTTCCTACCGTTTGAACTTGTTTATTCCTATTGAAGTTGTCATTGCGATTCCATGATTAAATTAAACATTCATTAGGTAATGTAATAAAATACGAATTTAAAAATGAAAAAGCAGAATACTTTGAAAACTGAATTGAATGCTTTGGAAAAATCGCTAAAGATAAGTTGACTTAGGGGCTTCCCTGGTGGCACAGTGGTTGAGAGTCCGCCTGCTGATGCAGGGGACACGGGTTCGTGCCCTGGTCCGGGAAGATCCCACATGCCGTGGAGTGGCTGGGCCCGTGAGCCATGGCTGCTGAGCCTGCACATCCGGAGCCTGTGCTCTGCAACGGGAGAGGCCACAACAGTGAGAGGCCCCTGTACCGCAAAAAAAAAAAAAAAAAAAAAAAAAAAAAAGATAAGTTGACTTAAAACTACTGTTAAATTAGATATAGATGTAAAACTGTAAAAAGCTGGGAAAATAGTAAAAATCTTTTACCCTCAGAAGAATTTTACCCTCAGATTGCTCTTTAAGGGTCTTTAGGTTCTAAAGCTCCAATTTAAAGTAACTAGAAAGTACAGATAATGAATTATGGGTGTGACTAACATACAAAGACCCAACTGAATCAAACCTTTAAGCCATTTCTCAAAAAATAGACCATGGCCCTATTATACTTAATAATGATGGTTAAAGAAACATATGATGGAAAAATGATATACACAAATCTGTAACATCGTAAGCTAAATCACATGAATACGCTTATGAACAGGCAAAAGATAATTTCACTACACATTTTTAGTCAAAATACTAAATAGCAATAATTGAAAGAAATTTCTTTAATATGAAAAATATCTATTTTAAAGTACTTAAAGCATACAAAGAAAATATTTACAGAAAAAAATTGAGTACTGTCTTTAATATTCAAAGAGATTATGCAAATTGAAAACACAAAAATCCAAAAATATATGAACCAAAATAGTACTGCTGGAAGACAACATGGAAAAAAAATATCCTTGCTAGCAAAGACATTTAAATTTGAGTGTCATTAATAATTGATTTTTGTTTATTCAAGTACTAACAATATTATGGTAAATTACAATGCATTTGCTGGCAAACCTTCAGGAAAATTGGCACTCTCATTTTCATATATTACTGGTAAGAGTAATCCTTTTGTCCATTTATTCAATACTCTTTATAGGTCTCTGAGATTACACTATCTCCTGCCCTCATTCTCTTCTGGGATTCTTTTTCTCTTCATCTTGTAACTAATTTTTCCATGTCCTTCAAGACTCAATTCAAATGTGCCTTCTTCCAGAACCATCACATCCTTGAGATTGCTTTAAATACTACCATTATGCCATTTATGACAAAGCCACAACTAACATCATACTCAACAGTGAAAAGCCAAAAGCTTTTCCACTAAGATCAGAAACAAGACAAGGATGCCTACTCTTGCCACTCCTATTTAACATAGCATTAGGAGTCGTAGCCACAGCAATCAGACAGAAAAAGAAACAAAAGGCATTCAGTTCAGAAGGAAAGAAGTAAAACTATCACTTTGCAGATGACATGATACTATATATAGAAAATCCTAAAGACTCCAACAAAAAAACTATTAGAACTAATAAATGAATTCAGTACAGTTGCAGGATACAAGATTAAAATACAGAAATCTGTTGCACTTACCAAACACCAATGATGAACTCTCAGAAAGAAAAATCAAGAAAACAATTCCATTTACAATCACATCAAAAAGGATAAAATACCAAAGGATAAATTTAACCAAGGAGGTGAAAGACCTGCACCCTTAAAACCATAAGACATTGATGAAGGAAACTGAAAACAATACAAATAAATGGAAATATATCTGGTGTCCATGGACTGCAAGAATTAATATTGTTAAAATGTCCATACTACCTAAGACATTTTTCATAGAAAAAGGACAAATAACTCTAAAATTGTCTTGGAACCATGAAAGACCCCAAACAGCCAAAGCAACTTTGGGAAAAAAGAACAAACTAGAGGTATGCTCCCTGACTTCAGACTAAACTACAAAACTACAGTAATCAAAAGAGTATGGTATTGGCACAAAAACAGACACATAGATCAATCAATGGAACAGAACAGAGAGCCCAGAAATAAACCTACACACATATGGTCAATTAATCTACGACAGAGAAAGCAAGAATATAAAATGGGAAAAAGTCTCTTCAATAAGTGGTGTTGGGAAACTGGACAGCTACATGTAAAAGAATGAAACAAACACCTTCTCACACCATATACAAAAATAAACTCAAAATGGATTAAAGACCTAAATGTAAAACCTGAAGCCATAAAACTCCTAGAAGAAAACATGGGCAGTATGTTCTTTGACAAATGTCTTAGCAATTTTTTCTGGATCTGTCTCCTCAGGCAAGGGCAACAACAGCAAAATTAAACAAATAGGACCTAATCAAACTTTAAAACTTTTGCACAGTAAAGGAGTCATCAACAAAAGAAAAAGGCAACCTACTCAATGGGAGAAAACATTTTCAAAAAAATATGTCCAAGAAGGCATTAATATCCAAAATACATTTTAAAAGACTCATATAACTCAATATCAGAAAACCAAACAACCCAATCAAAAAATGGGCAGAGGACCCAAATAGGCATTTTTTTCTAAGAAGACATACATATAGACAACAGGACCATGAAAAGATGTTCAACATCACTAATCATCAGGGAAATGAAAATCAAAACTATCATAAAATATCACCTCACACCTGTTAGAATGGCTACTGTCAAAAAGACAAGAAATAACAAGTGTTGGCAAGGAGGTGGAGAAAAGGGAACCCTGTACACTGTTGGTGAGAATGTATGTTGGTGCAGACACAATGGATAACAGTTTAGTGGCTCCTCAAAAAATTAAAAATAGAACCACCATATGATCCAGCAATTCCACTCCTGGGTATTTATCCAAAGAAAATGAAAACAATAATTTGAAAAGATACATGCAACCCAATGTGCATTATTTACAATAGCCAAGATATGGAAGGAACCTAAGTGTTTATCAACAGATGAATGAATAAATAAGAAGTGGTATATACTGACAATGAAAGACTACTCAGCCATAAAAAGGAATGAAATTCACCATTTGCAACAACATGGATGGTCCTGGAGGGTATTATGCTTAGTGAAATAAGTGATACTGAGAAAGACATATACTGTGTTTTCACATATATGTGTAATCTAAAAAATAAAACAAATGAACGAATATAACAAAACAGAAATGAACTCACAGATACAGAGAACAAACTAGTGGTTACCAGAGGGGAGAGAGGTGGGAGGACAGGCAAACAGGTGAAGGGTATCAAGAGGCACAAACTACTAGGTACAAAATAAGTTATAAGGATGTAATGTACAACACAGGAAATGTAGTCAATATTTTATAATATAATAACTTTGTATGTAGTATTATCTATAAAAATACCAAGTTACTATGTTGTACACCTGAAACCAATATAATATTGTAAATCAGCTTTACTGCAATAAAAAATTTTAACTTATTAATTAATTAATTACAATACTATCTTTATGATCACGAAGCAACTCATGGAAACCCCTTTTAATGTGAAACATATTTTATTATAAACATATTTGCTTCTCTGTTTTTCTTTCCATAGACCCTTATAGCCTAGTTACTCTACTAGACCATAAGCAAACTGCATAAGGTGAAGAGACCTGTTTCTCTCCGTAGCATGGTACATAATACCTGCACACAGCAAATGCTGAATAAATACATATAAAAATGCAAATTAAAACAAATTAGTGAATGAATGAATGGATAAATTAACAAAGTATCAGAAATAATGTCAAGGATTACTCCTAAACCACCATGTTATGCTTGAAGATAAATTCTCTCAGAAGGGTCCCCTGGAAGTGGCCCATTTTTGTCTTGGAAAATAGGGACTGGTCTGGTTCACATGACTAAATAGGTACATATACTTCTGCCATAAATCCTTTCTATCTGCTGGAAAGTCAGCAGTATATCCTTAAGGTGAGTGGAACTGGAGTGAGGCTTAGGAGAAGAGCATGAAGACTGAACCCAACAAGTCTTGAGAACAGTAATTTATCTTGGGTCATGGCCACAGTTGTATCTGTGGAGCCTAAAATCAGGAGCCACACAGTATCAATAATTTATCAGATATTTCAAGTCATTCAGTTCAAAAAGTTCCCATGATCATGACACACAAATTATGATCTAATTAGGAGAAAGGAACAAAAACATATAAAATTCCACTTCTGAAGAAGGATGATTTACTGCAGTGCATAGCCTTAAAGAGACAAGAGGGGCCGTAGATACCGTGTGGAGGAGTTAGAATAAATGCTACACGATGGCTGGGAAAATAAAGGGGATAAACAGAAAATGGAGAGGATACACATGAAAAAAAAGTTACTTGCCTGTTTTGCCTAGGACTGAAGCTTATACCTTCTTTTCCCCTGGCTTTTTTGGCCCTAAGTATAGTAAATCCAAATATTTCTTAGAAAAATATTGATATTACTTATTTGTTTCTAGGCCATAAATTTTAGGACATAGTGAAGTACGAAATAAATTGTCTTGGCAATACCCATTTCCCCCCACAATTTCCTGGAAATTGTGTCATGAAACAGAAAACCACAAAGTGAACTCTTTTTACCCATGTGAAGGACATTATAATTCAGAGCTTAATACTGACTAAAGGGCTTAGTATCAAAATTATGAAAAATAATAACAGAAGAACTAAGCCAGTAAAACTAAAATCATCATCATAAAATGAAGTCATTTAAATAATAAAATTAAACTTTAATAACCACAGACTGCTGACAGATATTTAAAATACTGATTATAAGACAGTACTACAAGATGTATAACAATCAGCTGACACTGCAAATTTGCTGTATCATAAATTTGTCCTAAAACTAATATACTTCATGCTACTACTACTCCTACACTTAATAAGAATGATGATAACCACACAATGCCACTTAATTGCAACTAAACTAATTTAGAATTTAGAAGAACTTAGAGTTTTCTTTTAATCAAAAGAAGTTTGAGTGGATGCCTTGTTCAGGTAACTCTTCAAGAAAAAATAGGCATTTAAAAAATTACATTTGTCCATTTACCTTAGGACTACCTCAATCAAGTGAATATTGAAAAATTTCTATTATTGTTGTGGTATTGATGATGAAAGTGGTGGTATTTCTTTGACTAAAACCTTTTTGAAAAGTAAAGTCTGAACTGCCATTTTTTTTCCCCTTTCCTTTTTCTCCTAAGCAGAGACAGCCTGAATTATATCAAATAAGGGCTACCACCAAAGGATAAGAAAAACAACTTGAAATAATGTCCATTTTGGGTAAATGATGCTACATGAATTAATGTTCATTTGAAGTAAGGAAATTCCCACTATGAATCAGAACAAATAGTGCATATTCATTACAGGTAATAATTATCGAAGTAATGTCATACTATGAAGTTAAGGAAACAATTAGAATACAAAATGGTAAGGCTTCCCTCGTGGCGCAGTGGTTAAGAATCAGCCTGCTAACTCAGGGGACACGGGTTCAAGCCTTGGTCCAGGAAGATCCCCCATGACACGGAGCAACTAAGCCCACCCGCCACAACTACTGAGCCTGCCCGTTAGAGCCCACGAGCCACAACTACTGAGCCCACGCGCTGCATCTACTGAAGCCCGGGAGCTCTAGAGCCCATGTTCCGCAACAAAAGAAGCCACCTCAGTGAGAAGCCCACGCATCTCAATTTAGACTAGCCCCCACTCACTGCAACTAGAGAAAGCCTGTGCGAAGCAACGAAGACCCAACACTGCCAAAAGTGATAAATAAATAAAAATAAATTTATTAAAAAAACAAAGAATACAAAATGGTATACACACAATGACAGCAGTCATGAATCCATGTAAATATATGGACAACAGATACTGTTATATAATAATGTAGGCTTATCAATATTTTTCCTATTACTTTCTTCTATATTGTAATATTTTTAGGAGAAGAAAAAAAAACAACTATCACCAAGTTCTACCATCAAACTTTATAAAAGACTTCTTAACACTCACAGCATTATGAAAACAGAAATCTCATGTCAGCTATGGCTACAATGTGATTATCCTGTGCTTGGACAACAAAACTAAACAAATGGGTGGGGAAAAAAGCAGAAATTATTTAACAAATAGCAATGAATGAAGGGGCAATACGTTGGAGAGGTAAAAAGGTATGACTGATTAAAATAATTTAAAATTTTATAAAGATATTTTATACAGGCAATATGTCTTGCTAATAATACCAAATAAATACAAATAGGTTTAAAAAATCATAGCCACAAAAATGGTGACTCAGAATTCCAAGTAAATATGGAGAAAGTTTTATCTAGTAAAGTAGGTGGTTCTAAAGTGCTAACAAAGATATATATCAAATATACTTGTTACTACTGAAAAGAGAAACTCAAAAGCAGAGAAAAGAATATATTTTAGCATGACCAAACTAAGTATATTAAAATGTTAACAATCTTCTAAAAGGCAAAGGTAAACACTGTTCTAAAAGGGAAGGTCACATGTTATTTTACCCCTTTAAAATTGTATTCTTATCTAACTCTACTAAGTAATAAAGAACTACAGTTTTCATTTTTTTATTGTTATTGAAATCAACCTTATGTTCTTCTTATGATTGGATAATTAATTTTTCTCATTAAAATGGCTATGGCTTAAATGATAATATAATTAAAATTTACATAATCTTTTGTATTTGGAAAACTTTATAAAATTAAAAATTTGATTAGTATATAACCTACTTGTAAAAATTAGTATAATTAATCTATTTGAAAAACTAGCAGCTTTTAAACTAAAATAAAATGGGACTTCAGTTCTTT
Organism: Mesoplodon bidens; assembly: GCF_964165515.1. NCBI lineage: Eukaryota > Metazoa > Chordata > Mammalia > Artiodactyla > Ziphiidae > Mesoplodon > Mesoplodon bidens. Next base: position 71,416,654 of record NC_138166.1, on the reverse strand, counting down.
AGATTTAGTCTAACCACTTGGCTTTCCACTTCATGTGTTACTTGCCCAGACTCAAGAAATAAGGGGGGCAGGGACTGCCATTAGGCAGTGAATATTATACAAAACTTGTATGAGTTTAGGACAGAAACTGGTACCAAAATATATCAAACATGACTTGGTATAATAATATATAATTGCATAAACCTGTATACTGTTGCTATAGAAACATGAATGGCTGGAGATAAATAATACTACCCTTAATGATTGACACTGCCCAATATAAGCAACTGAAATAGCACACAACAGAACCATATTACAATCCTGCCAGACAAGTGAAGATTATTCTTTCATAGCTAATATATTCAGTGTTTGACACTATTTCAGTTTTGCTTAGACTATTTTTTAATTTATTTTTATTCTCTCTTCTTTCCCATATCTATTCCATTGCTGCTTATTCTGTGCAGGAATAGAGAATGTGGCCTTCTTGAAGAGCTTCCTGTCTTTAAATACTACGCAACTCTGAAGAGTCACTCCCACTGCGTGAAAAATATCATTTTCATATGGCCCGGGGGCATTTTCACACAGTCAATTGCTATAAGAAAGACCTATATTTAAGAGCTACCTTATAATTCTTGCTGCTTGGTGAGCAAGGATGCAGTGGAGAGAATTCTCCTGGGGGTGAGGCTGAGGGCCATCTCTACTCCTCTAACAATACATGCATCTAACCCATAAATTTGGACAGAAAAGTGTCACACTGCTTTCAGAGTGTAGAAGGTACTGTATCACAATTAGAGCAGGCTTTTCCATATGAAGGTCAAAAAATAAGCACTTTTATAATACACACTTAGAGTACATATGCATATTAATTCTTTCTAAGCTTAAGATCATTTCAGCCAACTTTTATGAACCTAACATTTTCTGAAGCCTTGGGGATAAATCACTCACTGTCTAGTGGAGAAAACAGGTAAAATATCAATTAATTGTAATATATGTAGTAAGGACATGCATATATGCACAAAGTATGATCTTAATATCATACAGATTTTAATAAAACTTACTATCACAGCATCCAGACCTAAAATGAGAAGAGGTGTTACTTGGAGAGGGACCTAGAATCAACACAGGCTAATACGTTTAAACTAATCTTCACACAGATAATGATAAAACTTTTCTTAAATTCTGGGAATTATTTTTTATGAAGGCAATGCTCTATAACTTCACTGAACAGCTTTTAAAGTTTTATTTTTAATGCCATTATTTGAGCATGAGGACTTTATGTCAAACGGTGTCCTATACTCGTTTTCTTTTACTCCATTTAGTTCTTACAGCAACACTATGAATGCATCACTACTGACACCCATTTGTTACTGGGAAGATTTCATGCCCATCACTTTGTGCAGTATGTATATTAATTTTCAATCACAACAATACTACTGCTAAATTGATATCATCATCCCCATTATGCAAACCAAGACACTGAGGTTAATAAATTTACCAGTGATTAAAAATATAGTAAATGACAGAAATGGAATCCAAATGTAGGTGTTGGGCTCCAACCTCAACAGTTCCCCAACTCCATACTGACTGGTACTCAGATTCCAACCAGTCATTCCAGCCTCACATCTCTCCCCCATCCCTGCCACCAACCTTAGAGTGCAGACAACTCACACCTCCTCACATTTTAGCATGCTGCTCTGTGTGCGTCTAGTGACCTTACTAGCCTTTACCAGTGGTTCAAAATTTATTCATCTGTCAAAACCCAGTTCAACCACCTTCCTCAACACCTCCAAAAGAATTGGTCATCTGGCTCCTAGAGTATTTTGTTTATATTTCTGTCACAGTACATCCATGGTGAAATTTGTATTGTAGTAATGTTATATCTATCTCAACCCTTGGGCTGACAACTCTCGGGAGGGCGAAGAACTACATTTTATTCATCTTCTGGTTCCTAGCATGGATCAAGGTACCCAAGTATGTGATCAGCAAGCTCTATCAGTTTTATACTAGTTCACACGTAAGGTCTTCTGTATTGTGATCATTACTCTTTTTCCATTCTTCAAGTATCCTACTCTCCAGACCCAACAGACTACTTGATGTTTCTCCCACATGTGACTCCAAAGTTTTGCTTTGCTCATGTTTTTCCCCTCTATACATTGTACCATTTCCTTCCCAATGCTATTTACCTACAAAATCCTGCCTACCTTTCAAGATTTAACTTTATTGCTGTCCCGTAAGGAAAAACCCATGAAAGCCTAAGTATTATAAACTTTTCCTTTTTTCTTAATGCTCTCTAAGAGTATTTATCAAATACATCATGAGTGGCCTACACTGTGGTGATTATAAGCATTCTAGAGAAAAAGAATCATGTTATTCTTTTCATCCCCAGTTTTATCACAAAGCCTTGCTATAGTAAACATGTATTTGATAGTAACTTGATTTAACTTTAATCCCTGCATTATAAACTACAATATAATAGAATGTGAAATAATTATTCTGCCTGTTTTCCCTTTATTTTGCACTGGCATACACTCTGGTAAGAATTACATTGCACTGCATTATAATCATGTGTATAAATCCTAAGGCAAGGAGGGGGCTGTTCAACCTCAGTGGTTGACAATGTCCAATATATGCAATTGAAATCTCACATAAGCATGCTGCAATTCTACCAGAGGAGCAAAGTGTATTCTTTTAAAGTTAATGTTTTCATGCATCATACTATTTGGGTAATTTTGCTAAAATTAGGTTACTTTTTAATGTTTTTTATTCCATCTCTTTTACCACACAGATCCCACTTCTATGCATGAAAGCATAGAAGAAAACAAGTCACAGAGATAACTGAAAATGTTCATCTAAGCACTATCTGGGGAGACAGTATTTTAGACTTCACATTTGGAATATTCCTCCCCTAATTGGTAGGGGTAATAGGTAGCCAATAGGCTTTATTATTCTAATTCTAGTAGCAAGATCACACATATGGTGGATATGGCTATATCAGATTGCCTGGGCCCAATACCATAAAACAGTTGATACATGAACTTCCTTTCAATTCTGATTCTACAATCCCCAAGCAATCTGGTGATTCTGTTACTTTTTGGCTGCCAATGCTGCTCTGCTTAAAGGAAAAGAAAGTTTCTAATGACCAAATTCCTCATTTTAAATTTTACATACACAGAACTCACAGATTCTTCATATTCTAACTATTTTTGTCCCTACAAAATAATTTATCACCATAAATCAATCTTTTTAGCTTTAAACACTAATTTCATGAGCTTGCTTAACGTGAGTCTATCCTCAGAAATTTGAGTCTATTTTATAGGCCAAGGACTACATCCCAGACCATGACAGGAAATTAATGCTAGTCTTCTGGTCCTACTAGACCTCTCTGCCCATTCCTTCCCTTGATGACAATAAGATGACAGCATTAATTTCTACAAACCGTATATTTTTCTTCCTTTATGGTTAATTCCAAAGGGTAGAATGGAAGACAATATCTCCTACAATAAACTAGCTCACAATTATACCTTTTATATAGTTGTTTTTTGTTTGTTTGTTTGTTTGTTTTGCGGTACACGGGCCTCTCACTGTTGTGGCCTCTCCCGTTGCTGAGCACAGGCTCCGGACGCACAGGCTCAGTGGCCATAGCTCACGGGCCCAGCTGCTCCATGGCATGTGGGATCCTCCCGGACCGGGGCACGAACCCGTGTCCCCTGCATCGGCAGGTGGACTCTCGACCACTGCACCACCAGGGAAGCCCTATATAGTTATTTTAAAACATTAAGTATCTGTCCTATTTGGTGACAAATAATGCCGAACTGTTGTTATCAAGGTACTTGCCAATCAATAAGAAGGACTTTAATGTTAACAGGTTAAAATAATTATTTTACTATTATCTCTTATTTTATATTCACAAACCACAATGCTCTTATTATTTTTAAAAATGATGATGCTTATGATTTCATTCTGTCAAGGATAATTTACTTAGACATTTGGATAAAGCCAAACTTTACTAATATATTCCATTTGCTTTATGATGTTTTATTTTGTTTCATTGTGTTTGAGATAGAAATTGGAAATAAGGAATGTAGAAGCTGCAAATATTTTATCTCACAATAATAATCCACAAAGTAGAATACCAACTTAGTCACCAGAAATCAGAGATGTGTACATATGAGATAAACCTGAAGGATTTTTTTTTCATAATGTCAGCTATAAGAATGAAGCAAATACATTAAAAATTCTTTAGTAGAAACCAAGATCACAGTGAATGCATGTATCATATATATCGTATATAGAAATGGAAATATGAATATGCTTTTCTTACTCATTGTTTTACTCTTAAGCTTACCTTGTCCAAGCCTCCACTGTATTAGATTAGTTCAATGTCTACCTATGTTCACTACCATAAACAGTATTCATTTTAATGATCTGCAAGTGTTGGTATATATGACAATAATTTAAATTGAACCTTATAAATGCCAAACAAAAACTGTAGAAAAAAATTAATAGTATAATTGGTTGGAGGGATTTATGTTTAATTAGAGTATCTTGGGGAACAACAGGGAAAACTCTGTTTCTTTTTCCTCATATTTTCATGAGGAGACTTTTGATCAAGAAATGCAATTAGTTTTATTCTGTCCCTCACTTCTTACCATGAGAGTGGCAGAGACTCATCACACTGGTGAGTTTAAGAGAATATACGAACGGGCCCAGTTCAATTCCTTTTTCTCAGTTCAGTGCTACCTGTAGAGAAGACACAGTCAGGCCTGTTTTTATCCATTCCTCGGTGACAGAGGACTGTGGATGTCCCACTGTGCCAGCAGCTGGGAGGGTACCACTGTCTAATTCAGAGCTGAAGCCAATTTCATATGGACACATAATGCATGTCCTCCAATTCAGCCTCTACCAGTAATAAAACTGGTACTTTGATCTCCATCTGCCTGGCACCTGTGTCTGTTTCTCTGAAGTTTCCAAAGTCTGGAGGGGACGTGATTAATGTGATTTATCCAACCTCTAAAACCCCAAACCAAGTCGACTGCTGACATAGAGATGGAGATCTACATAGATTGAATACTGTAAGATTGCCTATTCTTATTTATTCATTCAGTAAGTATTTACTGAACATTGAGTATGTGCCAGGTATTCTCTAGGCATGGGAATATGGCAGGCGAGAAAAACAAAAGCCAGTATCTTAGGAAACCAACTCTAAGCACACACCACCAGGCTGTGAGTAAATCAGCAGGGAAATAGGAAGAGGAATACACCTGTGTTTTCTTTGTCATGGACTTCAGAGTATAAATTACAGTATTTTAACAGATTAATTGCAACAAAAATTACTAATAGGCTGATATAAAACTGCAGATAGTCATCCATTTGACCTACAAAAATAGCAGTTGTCTTACGATGGAGACTAATAATTTGACACTAAAGAATAAGTGAGCAAACTCTATCCTCTTGGAATGACACAAAAGACCATATAAATATCGAAAAATCTAAAATAAAACGAATTAATGATTATAAAGAGATATTTTAATTTAAAATAGGGTTTAAATATATAAATAATGAATAGGGTTTGATGTGGGAAAACCACTTGTACAGATTGATTGAATCTTATCAGCTCTGGGTAATAATACCATATCCTATTCCATGACAAACTAACAGAAGCAGTATCAGTTTTCTTTTAATACATCTGAATGTTAAAGATTAAATAGCAAAAGTAGCACTGATTTTCTTTTAATGCAATTGAATATTAAGGATTCATATTAATAACAACACTTATCCCCTCTAATGTGCTTCTCATACTTAAAGTACTTTACAAATATTAATTCCAAAAAATCATTAATAGTGTTAATCCAAGATGGATAATATTCATATGTTTCCAAGATAGTCTATAACCAAAACGCTTTATATATCTGAAAACAGAAGACTTTACAGAAACTCTGACAAACCGCTAATACCACCTAACAAAGACACAAAATATAACACTTTTTGGTATTTATAGAAGATTATAAGCACTATGATACTAACAGGGAAGAGGTGGCATGTTGCCAACTGGTATGAGAGCTGTTCCGCTCCCTAGAAAATTAAATTCTTAAAAAATTCTATGCTAAATACAGAATTATTTAAAGTTAGGAGTAAAGGACAGCAGAGGGAAAAGAATGACTTTGTCAGTGGAACAAGGCAGAAAGGCAGTCAGTGAATGGTTACCCCAGCAGAGGCAGAGCCAGCCTGCAGTAGCAGTGTGCTCCAGGTCAGACTGAGGTGTCTCACCCAATATATGCTGAGAATAGACATGCTAGTTTATTACAAGTCTCTGAACTTCAAGAGAGGACACGATATATAGGATAAAAGATGATTTCCTGAAAGGTAATAAGAAATTTTATGAAATACTATGCAGTTACTTTAGATTTTTCACCTCTGAAATCTCAATTGGAGATAGGATCTTGAAAACTCTAGCATGATGATAACATTTCAGAAGAAAAATGACAGTCTTAAAATGAGCATACCCTACAGAAACTTATGTCATAGCTTATCCTCTCATTTTTCCTTTCTATACAAAATTAATTGAGATGATTTAAAAGTACATTTTCAGTATAATCTGTTGCAAGGTGAGAGCTCTGTAGTTCAAATACCTACAACTATGCTCATCAAGGATTGCTGAAGTTTTACTGGTTTTCCCTAAAGTCAATCCTTTCTAATTTTTTAACATTAAATTAACTTTCAAAAATTAAAATATACCATTTTATGTACTTACTTTTCTGTTATTCTAAAACAGCATTGAGGAACTTCCCTGGTGGCACAGTGGTTAAGAATCCGCCTTCCAATGCAGAGGACACTGGTTTGAGCCCTGGTCCAGGAAGATCCCACATGCTGCGGAGCAATTAAGCCCGCCCACCACAACTATTGGGCCTGTGCTCTAGAGCCCGTGAGCCACAACTATTGTGCCCACGCACCGCAACTACTGAAGCCAGCGTGCCTAGAGCCCGTGTTCCGCAATGAAAAGGCACCACAATGAGAAGCCTGCGTGCAGCAACGAAGAGTAGCCCCTGCTTGCCATAACTAGAGAAAGCCCGCATGCAGCAATGAAGACCCAACACAGCCAAAAAAAAAAACCAAACAGAACTGAAGTGATGCTTGAGTAAAAATAAATAGTATGGTTCAGGTAACTAATAGTTGGGTCATACTTAAGAGGCATCCGAGGATAACCTCTTACAAAATACTTAGTTTTTAAAATGACAAAATTAAGTTGCTATAAATCTTAATGTAGTTTTTAAAATTTTCTAGAAAAGATTTGAGTCTGGGAGATAAAGTCCAACCCATGGAAAGAAATTAATTACATATGTTTACAAAATAAGTAGGTCAAATAGGCATTATAGATGATGTCAACAGGCATTATAAAATTATTCTGAGTATTATTTGAGTAAACATAGACTTACATCTCTGAGATGCTTATAAACTGAAATGTCTTATATTTATAATTTTAAACTCTCCACATGTACAGTCTTTGTTCTAAAACCCAGAAAAGAGTTGAAATGGAGAGCACATAATCACAGTGAAACCTTCAGATGCACAAAACTTACATTCTCAACTAGAAGAGCATATGTCTTTCTATAACACTTCTCAGATGAGGCAATTTCTGGATGTACTTATGTAAAAAAAGATGACTTATAAGCATTTCTGAAATAACATTTTCAAATATAATGAAGATCAGGAAAACAATGAGATGGTGTTTACAACAAATAACACTGACAGAGAAATCTAAAATTCCTGACTATTTGACTTTTAATAAAATAAAACCCTTCTAACCAGCTTAGTAACATAGGAATGCTGACAATAAAGTTCATTAGAGGACCCAGTTCAGCAATCACTCAGTAAGGGCTTACCACAGGCAAGGCACTGTGCTCGGCACTTAGAGGAAGCAAAAGCAAACATGACTTCACTTTCTCACATATATTATGATTGGAGCAGACACCAAAGCTGACACCAAGTAAGCCCATTTACTTCCACGGCCTTTTCCAGCTCAAATTTTTCCAGTCTCCCAGCAATATTCACTTACACGATGTTGTTGTTGTTGTTGATTTTCTGGGGAAAGGACTTTCCCCACCCTTGTTTTTCTGTCTCATTTTATTCCTATTTTTAATTTATGCCATCTTGTTGTATTTTGCATACTCCAAGTTGCCTTAAGACCATTGTAGAATGTGGCAGGGTATAAAGAAACAAATAGAAGACAAACACAGAAGAAGAAAATCAAGTCAAGATATTCCAGGACACACTTGAAAATCAAATTTTAAATGTCCAATTCTTCTTTCTCACCTGGCATATTGGCCTTGAAGTCAGAATATCAAGATTTTAATGCTACCTCAATATCTATAAAATTTTAGGCATGATTCTGACCCTCATTAAGCCTCAGTTTTATCATCTGTAAGCAAAGGTAAAAACAGCCATGTCACAGGATTTTGTCTGCATATTGCAGAGTAGTTGGTATGGAAGAAATGTTCAACAAAAATCCATTTTATTTCCTTCCTTTACAAACTCATTAGCTGTCTATTGCTCTAATATTGCAGTAAAATGTCAGTGAACAACATGGCATGTCTTGTTAGCAAAAACAGAACAAATGTAAAACCAGTATATGGATAAAACTATTAAGACAGTAAAACCAAAAATATCAAGATAAAAATTCACTTAAAAATTCCGCCCACATTTTCTTATAGTTACTACACCAACCTCAAATACTTTGCAGAATGAAACAAATATTTTTTAACCAAAAAAATGGTCCATTACTTCCTCTAAATTTCTGCTTCTTAGTCAGGGTACATATATGACCCCCAGAGTGTACATTAAGAAACCAAAGGATGAACATTTTGTCATATTACTTTTGAAAAATTATCAACAAACATTTTTATATAAAATATAACTAGATGAAAAAATAGGATTCAAGATTCCCTTGAATTTAGGGGCAGAGGAGGGGGAAGCTTGAGATATCCGTGATAATTTTCAATTGTGAAGTGCTTTTTCAGTTAATTCTCCCCAAATTGATCTATATATTTAAAACAACCCCTATTAAAATCTCAGCAGGCTTTTTGTTGTTGTTGAAACTGACAGGGTGAACCTAAAATGTATATGAAAATTCAAAGAACTTAGATTATCCAAAACAATTTTTAAAAGGAAGTAAAAAGTTGGGTTACATACACAGTCTGGTTTCAAAGCTTGCTATAAAGCTGCAGTTATTAAAAGAGTGGTACTGGTATAAAGATAGACCTAGAGATCATTAAAACAGATAAGAAAGTACAGAAACATGCCCTTAATATGTATGGTCATCAAGTGATTTTTGACAATAGAGCCAAGACAATTTAAGGATAAAAGATGGTCTTTTCCACTAACAACCACTTCATACCATATACAAAAATTAACACAAAATGGATCAAACCTAAATGTGAGAGATAAAACTATAAAACTTGACAAATAAAAAATAATAGAAAATCTTTATGATCTTAGATCAAGCAACAACTTCTTAGACATACACCAAAAGGATAACCCATAAGGTAAAAAATAATAAATTGGGCTCAATCAAAATTAAAATATTTTGCTCCTCAAAATGCCATTAAGAAAATATCACTAATTAGGAGGAAAATTTTGGAAATCATATATCTGATATGGAATTTGTATTCAGAATATATAAAGAACCCTTACAACTCAATAATGAAAAGTGAAACAACCCAATCAAAAAATTGCCAAGAGATTGAATAGACAATTCACCAAAGAAAATATATTAATGGCCACATGAATATCATTGGTTATTAAAGAAATGCAAATTAAAACCACAATGAGATACCATTATATGCCCACCAGAATGGCTCTTATTAAAAGGACCAAAAATACCAGAAGTTGGCAAGGACAAGGAAAACTTGGGGTCCTCATACATTTCTGGTGGCGATGTAAAAAACAAAACAAACACCATTTTTGAAAAAAGTTTCTGTTTAGTAGTTTCTTAGTGGATATACATAAACTCATCAATGAACCCTGCATTCACACCCCTAGAAAACTACCTAAGGAAATTAAAATGTATGTCCACATGAAGACTTATACACAGAAGTTTACAGCGGCATTGTTTAGAATAGCCAAAAAACAAGAAATCCAAATATCTATAAACTGGTGAATTGATAAACAAAATTTGATCCATTCAATGGATATTTCTTAGCAATAAAAGGAAAAAAATTCTAAACATGCTACAGCATTGATGAATCTCAAAAGCATTATGCTAATTGAAAGTAGCCAGACACAAAAGATTACATATTGTAAGATTCTATTTATAAAAAATTTCTAGGAAAGGCCAATCTGTGAACACAGAATACAAATCAGCAGTTGCCTAGGATGGGACTGGTAGCAGGGCTCGCCTGCAAATGAGCATGAGAGAGTTTTGGGGGGTAATAAAGGAATTGTAGAACTGGATCTGGTGATGATTACACAACTAAATATACTAAAATCATTGAATTCCATCAACTGCAATGAGTGAATTTTATGGTATGAAAATTATATCTCATTAACGCTGTTAAAATTAACACATTGTAAATCAACTATACTTCAATTTTTTAAAATTAAAAAATAAGAACAAATGAGTATGCAAAGTTCTAAACTAAAGCCACAGACTATTTTTGCAATGATTAATCAATAAATTATTAGTTTAAGATGTTTAACACAAAGAAACGGACATAAAGTAGAAACATAACTATTTTCAAATACCCGATGTATTTCTAACATATGATATATGTATGCATATGTACACATATGTAATGTACCCTTCAAAGGACAACTAAGGCTAATGGGTCTTAATTAGAACAAATAAGTTATAAAAATACAAATACAAATCAATACACTGAGAACTCTCTAAAATTAAGAGCCAAAGTTTCCAAAAAATGAGCTGTGAACATTTAACAGGATGCTCCATGAGTCAGTGTATTTCTTGTTACTGAAACTGTTTTAAATGGTTAATTGACTAGCTAGTATTGTTCAGAGCCAACTCCTACATGGAATGGAATTGAATAATAAATCAGATGACCCCCAAGATTCCTTCGATTTTTAGGATATTTTTATTATTTTTATTTCTGCCACTGAACTGACACATTAAAAATGAGGGTAGCCTTGAGACAAATGGGCATGTAAAGTCAAAATTACAGTCCAGTCCAGGGCCTAAAACAAAGCCTCTACTTGTCTGATGACCCTAATATATAATGGGTCTGAAAGTGAAATTCTCAAGGTTCTGGATGAATACACTGAGTCTGGCGCAGGCAGCTACTGGGGATGCTTACTCTAACTGTAACAGCATAGAGGGTCATCTTATAGCCAGTAATAAACTGTCTTTTGATCTGATAAGTTTTGGAATACTTCTTTTCAAAAAAATTATCAAATATTTTTTTTAAATAAGGAGGTAACGTACTGATATAAAAAGACGATTTTATTCATTTCTTTCTTAACAAAAATAACATTTTTCAGCAGGAGAAAAACGAGTAGAATTATGTAACTATTGTGCTGTGTTATAAGTAACAGTTATTGTCAAAATAAATCTCTTCTTGCCTTGAAAAACATCTGACCTGAGCTCAAAACTATTATTTCAGGAATTATCTCTGTAGTGGAGAGGTGATGGGGCTTCATAGGATACATCAGTATCAACTAAAACAAAATAAGGTAGATATTATGTTATAGACAGAAACACATGCTTAAAATTTCAGTGAAACTTCTGAGACTATAGTTTTTGCCTTGGTGATTAAAACCTTGGAATTTTAATAAAGCAATACTTATTTTAATAAACTATTGCAAACAATACCCTTACTGCGACATTTTCTACCTCATTCATAACCAGAGAATACTATACATATGCATGCATACATATGTGTTTTAGGTTTATACTTTTCTAATTTCAAATTTTGTATTCATTAGGTCATTTTACTCTTTAAAGAGATGAGATTTTAAACATGGCAGGAAGATGTAGTTGAACTGGACAGCAAATAACAGCTACTGGCTTGCTCTTGGTTATCTATGAGCCTACTTCAGTGTGTTTCCTGTGTGTTCAATTAGCTCTTTTTTTTTTCAAACAAGTTAAGATGATCATCTCAACAGACAAAGAAAAAGCATTTAATAAAAACATTCAGAAACTAGGAATAGAAGAAAACTTCCTGGACCTGATAATCGGCACCTACAAAACAAAACAAAACACATCTAACATCATATTTAATGGTAAAAGATTAAATGCTTTCTCTCTAAGTTCAGAAAGAAGAAAAGAATGTCAGTTGTTGTAACATCTATTTAACACTGTACTAGAGGAACTAGCTAGGGTAATTACATGAAAAAACATGAAAAGGCATCAAGATTTTGGAAGGGAAATATTAAATGTATCTGATTTTGTAAACAAAAACTGTGTATATAGGAAATCCTAAGGAATCCATACAAAAAGTCTGTTAGAACTAATAAATGAGTTCAGCAAGGTAGCAGGACACAAGATAGATATACAAAAGTGAATTGTATACTAAATGAACAATGTGAAAATAAAATTAAGAAAAAAAATCAATTTACAATAGCATCAAAAATAAAATACTTCAAAATAAACTCATGAAAGTAAATGCAGAGCCTATACACTGAAAAATACTAAATATCATTGAAAACAATCACAGAAGAACTGAATAAATGGAGAGACATCTAATGTTCATGGATTTGAAGACTTAATATTAAGATGGCAATATTCCCAAAATAGATCTATAGATTCAACACAATCCTTATCAAAGTCCCAGCTGTATTATTTTGCAGAAATTGACCAGCTGATCCTAAAATTCACATGGAAATGCCAAAACAATATAGAAAAAGAAAAAAGTTAGAGGACTCGCACTTCCAGATTTCAAAACTTACTACAAAGCTAGATAATCAAGACAATACAGTACCAACAGAAGAACAGACATACATATTAATGGAATAAAACTCAGCGAGTATAGAAATCAACACACTTATTGTCAATTGATTTTGCGCAAGGGAAGACAATTTAAGAATAGTATTTTCAACACAAGGTGCTGGGACTACTGGATAGCTAAATGGGAAAGAATGAACTTGGACTCCTATCTCACAAGATACGTAAAAATTAAATCAAACTGAATCACAGACCTAAATGTAAAAGCTAAAACTATAAAATTCTCAGAAGAACACATCTTTGTGACCCTAGATTAGGCAATGATTTTCTTAGATGTGGCATCAAAAGCACAAGTGACATCAGAAAAAAACAAATCAGACTCTGTAAAAATTTAAAATTTTTGTGCTGCAAAGGACACCATAAAGAAACTGAAAAGATAATCCACAGAAATGGAGAAAATATTTGCAAATCATACACCTGAGATTAGTATCTAGAATGAGTTTATTATCTAGAATGTATAAAAAAGTCTTACAACTCAACAATAAGAAGAAATATACCCCATTTTTTAAAAGAGGACAATATTTGGAATTATAAAATGGTGTATCCACTTTGAAAAAGTTTGTCAATTCCTCAAAATGTGAAGCATAGAGTTACCATATGACTCCTAAGTATATAACTAAGAGAACAGATAAGCATATGTCTGAATAAAAGCATAAGTGTTCATACCAGTATTATTCATAATAGCCGAAAAGTGGGAATAATCCAAATGGACATCAGTGAATGAATGGATAAACAAAATGTGGTATATCTATTACAATGGAATATCATTTGGCCCTAAAAAGGTATGAAGTATTGATGCATGCTACAACATGGATGAACCTTCAAAACATTATACCAAGTGAAAGAAGCCAGACATAAAAGGCTGTGTGCCACATAATTCCATGTATGAAATGTACAGAATGGAAAAATAGAAGGTAGAACAGTGGTTTACAAGGGCTGGGGAGAGAGGGAGGTGGTAAGAGATTGCTAATGGGTGTGGGGTTTCTTTCTGAAGTGAGGAAAATGTTCTAAAATTTGATAGTGGCCAACAGTTGCACAAATCTATGAAGAGTAAAATAACAATGAATTGTACACTTTAAAATGAAGGATTTAATAGTATGTGAATTATGTCTCAATAAAGCTGTAATCAGAAAAATAAGTCAAAGCAGATGGGCCTCTTAAGATAGATCAGGACCATCATTCAGTAAGGAATAAAAAAACTTATCAAGGACATATTATAGGAAGAGGTGTAGATTGGGAAAATGACGCACAGAGCTTTAATTCCAACAGGGGAAGACAGAAAACATAGAAAAAAATTAAATAAACAAGACAATTACAGCTTGTAATAAAGGCCATGAAGGAAAATATAGTGACCTGACAGAGAAAAATTATTGGAGGCCTACATTAAACAAGGTAGTCAGGGAAGGCCTCTATGGGGATTTGATCCAAAGAATAAGACAAAAACTATCACATAAAAGGTGTGGAGGGGTGCATGCCTGGTTGGGAAATGGGAAGTCCAAATGCCCTCAACTAGAAGACAACTTGGCATGTTCAAGAAATTGACAGAAGGCCAGTGTGTCTAAAACATAATATATGAGGGGGAAAAGTGGCACAAGAAAATGCTGCAGAAATAAACAAGAGTTAGATCAGGCAGAGCATGGAAGCTACAGTTATGAATTTAGATTTTCTCCTTCCTTCAAGTGGAAGCCATGGGAAGATTTTAGGCAGAGTAGTGACACTATCTGATTTACACGATCCAATTTTAAAAGCTTGTTTTGTCTGTCATGCAGAGAACAGACTGGAAGAGGGCAACAACAAAAACAGGAAGAGTAAATAAATGGCTCTAGCTGTCTTCCTGGAGAGATGGGGGGATTGGCCCAGACTGAGAGAGTCTCTTTATGTAACTGCATCCAGCACTTCAGGTTCTAGCCTATTCTAAGTATAGTGGATATTGTGATATATTGCCCAAACTCACTTCTGGGATGAAGGACTTATTTCCCCAGCTACTGATTCAGCTGAAAACAGACTTCCTGGAGCAGCCTTCATCCAGTGATCAGCACAAAAGTAGAGAGGCCTGGTCCCTTACCTGAATGGGCCATCCAGCTTCAGACCTCCCCACGAGGTCCACGATGCCTTCCGTGAAACTACATCCCTCTCCCCAGTTCTGCTTCCTTCCTTTCCCTCCCGAAGCTACTGATCTCAAGAGTGTTCCTTAATCATTGTCCTCTATGATAATCTCCATCTCAAAATCTGCTTCCCAGGAACTCAATCTGACACTGATTTCATAAATCTCAGTACATGGTCCTCAGTTTACCTTAATTTATAGATGGTAAATAATAATAAACTTGAAATGATAATACCATTTTTAAAAATCCTTAACAATGCAGCGATACTTTGCAAATATGACTGACATTTGTACCATAACCCATTCATACTACATGTATCCTAATTAAATCTTTTGTTTGTAAACACATTTGAATTCTATTTTAGCAAAAAGGCAAAAGTAAAAAATAAAATAAATGGCAAAATAAATTGTACCATTAATCACTCTGAAGAATCTAGGAACAAAAGTATACAAGTTTTCTAAGTGTCTTTCATTGCTAGATAAGAAGATAAAGCATTATTTACAACTGCTGATCAGATCAATTAATGTGAACCATTATAATTGAAACATATTATCCCACTCCATACTAATCAAAAGTAAAAATTCAGTGGAGTACCATGTTTCTATTAGCCCAGAACATTATTTCCTACAATCAGAAAAATATTCAAAATTTACATATGCAATTCTATTCTTCCAAACTACCGTTGCTCTCTATATTTATAAGCGGTATAATTTATGAAACAATTTGAGGTACATAGAACAACATATAATCAAATCTTGATTATTTAGGGTGATAGAAAAAATATATCACTAAAATCTACCCCATTTAACTCATTACATACAATCTTCTTGCCTATCAAACAATTTTCCCAGACTGCTTGCTAGTAGCTAAATAATCTAATTTGAGTTTTACCCTTTTATTATTTCATAAAGGTTCTACAGCAGTGAAATGGCCAAAGGGCAGCAACATGAGGGAGTCAAGTCAGAAGTAGCAAAGTCCCTAAATAATCCTCAAAGTATTCTACATCTTAAATAACTTAGAGTTTACTGTTGGTTGTGTTGGCAATATATATATATATATATATATATATATATAGAAAGGATCTTTTCTCTGGAGTTTCAGCCCAGATCAGAATTTTACTGCCTTTTGCCCAAGGCCACTGCAAGACTTCCAGAGCAAAAAGAAGGTACAGTGTGATCCTTAATATGAGTTATGAAGATCAAAATAGAGCAAAGAGAGGATTTCATAGATTTAAAAATCAGTAACAATTTTTACTGAAATTTGGAAATATGTCTCCATATTTTAACTTTATATTATAAAATAATTTTCACTCTGTTTTTGAAATAGCCAGGCAATAAGTTATGTATGACTGTGAGTTCCTTGAGGTGGAAAATACGACTGGATCATTCTATTTCCAATGTGTCATATGGAGCCTGGAACACAGCACTCAACAAAAGAAACCAAAAAGGAAGATCCTTTAGTTCTGTGCTTCCACATACACAGATTGCCTCAACTAAGAGAGTGTATTTGAAAACCAAGTGTAAAGAAGTCAGTGAAAAGCAGATGACCATGTGGAATAAAGTGTTTATTTTTCAGTCTTCACAACAGCTTATGAGATATCATCCCATGTTAAAAAACGGGAGAGGGAAAGAAGTTAAGAGACCATAAATAACTTACCCAAGATAATGTAGCTAATAAGCTGCAGAGCTGTGAGTCAAAATGCTGCCTCACTAACTCAGTTCTCAGAGTTTTTCTGTAGCTGCATTGTCTAACACAGTAGTCACCAGCCACGTGTTGTTGATGAGCACTTGAAATGTGGTAGGTCTGTGCTGAGTTAAGCTATAAGTGCAAAATACACACTAGATTTCAAAGGAAAATATTTTAAAAAAGAATGTAAAATTATTCACCAATATTTTTATAAAAATTACATGTTAATATTTTTGAAGTACTAGTTAAATAAAATGTACTATTAAAATTAATTTCACTGCTTCTTTTGCTTTTTTTAAAAAATGTGGTTACTTAAAAATGTTAAATGTTAAATGCATATGTGGTTTGCATTACATTTCTATCAGGCACACTGATCAATAGGAAAAGGTAGACAAAGAAGAGAGACTTCCCACTGGAGAATGAGATTGAGAGAAGGGAAGAAGTGATCTTTTAAATTTTAATTTGTCATTATATTATCATATACTGTTTGACACTTTTTAACATGAATATATAAAATACAGTACAGATTCTATAAAAATACTATGATGGCAGTGATTAGCCCTACCCATAATCTCAATGAAGTTTTACATTTAGGGTGTTAAGCTACATCTAAAGGAATGAAGAGAAACAAAGGAGAAATAAAGAAAATCTGGAAACGCATTCCAGGTGGAGGGAAAGTGTACCCAGCAGCAATGGGACAGCTGAGTAAAATGTAGGAGAGAATAGAAGAAAACAAGGACATATGGGGCAGCTACATCAGGTCTGTAAGCCATGCAAAGACATTTTATCTTTATTCAAAAGATACTGGAGAGTCACCAAAGGGAAGGGACATAATCTGAACTGTAATTTATGAAGACAGCTCTCACTGTATAGAATATAGGTAGACTGGGGTGAAGGAAAAATGGAGAATGGCAAGGAAGGAAACTAATGTTTACTGAGTTTCATGCACTTGGCTAAGTGGTTTACCTATATTCTTTAATTCGGCATCATTGTTTACAGTTGAAAAAAACAAACAAAAAATTAAGAAACCTTCCATGACCACACAGTTGGCAATTTATCCTCAGAAACTGTAGGGGATAATAAGGATGGGTCCTGATGCAGATAATTTGGGAAGGGGTGGTAGGAAAGTCTGGAGGCATCATATCTTTATTTTTATCTATAAATTAAGTGATGATATTTTGTTAAGCCTAAAGGACTGAAAATGGATGGGGACTTGAAAATAGTAGAAAAGAATTTGTAGTAGCACAGAAATGAAAGGAATGGAAGGAGCTAACCAAGAGGAAGTAGTAAAAGGAGTGGTAAGAGGTGTTGAACATCTATTAAACAGTAAAAAAAACTAGATAAAATTTATTGAGGTCTTATTATGTACCTGTCACTGGCTGAGCATTTTATATGCATTTTCTCATTTAATCCCCAAGACATCTAATTAGATGAGTATAATTATTTATCCTTCTACTACATATGCAAATTAGAGATTAAATAACTTGAATTTTCATCACAGAGGCATGAGTCAAACCAACTTCTGTCTTTCCCAAGCTACTTAACCAGGTCTCCAATAACACCGTAATGTTAAAAATCTGAAATTCCATTCTATTTCAAGGGAAGAAAGCCTCTCATTTTAGAAACGAAGCAATACTGAGGCCTAAAGAGCTTGAAGTGACCTACTTAAGATGTCAAAAATAGTTAATGCCAATGTCAGAACTAAAATCTGGGTTTCAAAATTTCAGATGCAGATAAACAAACTATGGTATGTATATATCTCCAGACATATTGTATTATTTACGGCTAAAAAATTATGGGCCATCAATCTATGGAAAAAACACAGAAGAACCCTAAATGCATATTACTGAGTGAAAGAAAGCAATCTGAAAAGGTTACATAGGGAGACTGGTTCAAGATGGCAGAGTAGAAGGACTTGCTTTCACTCCCTCTTGCGAGAGCACAGGAATCACAACTAACTGCCAAACGATCATCAACAGGAAGACACTGGAACTCACCAAAAAAGATACCCCACATCCAAAGACAAAGGAGAAGCCACAATGAGATGGTAGGAGGGGTGCAATCACAATAAAATCAAATCCCATAACTGCTGGGTGGGTGACTCACAAACTGGAGAACACTTATACCAAAGAAGTCCACGCACTGGAGTGAAGGTTCTGAGCCACATGTCAGGCTTCCCAACCTGGAGGTCTGGCAACAGCTAGCAAGATTGATTGCAAGACTTCGACAGGACTGGGGGAAACAGAGACTCCACTCTAGAAGGGCACACACAAAGTAGTGTGTGCATTGGGACCCAGGGGAAGGAGCAGTGACCCCATAGGAGACAGAACGAGACCTACCTGCTAGTGTTGGAGGGTCTCCTGCAGAGGCAGGGGGTGGCTGTGTCTGTGAGGACAAGGACACTGGGAAAAGAAGTTCGGGAAGTACTCCTTGGTGTGAGCCCTCTGAGTCTGCCATTAGCCCCACCAAAGAGCCCACGTAGGCACCAGTGTTGGGTCGCCTCAGGCCAAAAAACCAACAGGGAGGGAACCCAGCCCCACCCATCAGGAGACAAGTGGACTGAAGTTTTACTGAGCTCTGCCCACCACAGCAACAGCCAGCTCTACCAACCACCAGTCCCTCCCATCAGGAAACTTGCACAAGCCTCTTAGATAACCTAATCCACCAGAGGGCAGACAGAAGAAGCAAGAAGAACTACAATCCTGCAGCCTGTGGAACAAAAAACCACATTCACAGAAAGACAGAGAAGATGAAAAGGCAGAGGGCTATGTACCAAATGAAGGAACAAGATAAAACCCCAGAAAAACAACTAAATGAAGTGGAGACAGGCAACCTTCCAGAGCAAGAATTCAGAATAATGATAGTGAAGATGATCCAGGACCTCAGAAAGAGAATGGAGGCAAAGATCGAGAAGATGCAAGAAATGTTTAACAAAGACCTAGAAGAATTAAAGAACAAACAAACAGAGATGAACAATACAATAACTGAAATGAAAACTACACTAGAAGGAATCAATACAGAATAACTGAGGCAGAAGAACGGATAACTGACCTGGAAGACAGAATAGCTGAATTCACTGTTGTGGAACAGAATAAAGATAAAAGAATGAAAGAAATGAAGACAGCCTAAGAGACCTCTGGGACAACATTAAACACAAAAACATTTGCATTATAGGGGTCCCAGAAGGAGAAGAGAGAGAGAAAGGACCTGAAAAAATATTTGAAAAGATTATAGTCGAAAACTTCCCTAACATGGGAAAGGAAATAGCCACCAAAGTCCAGGAAGCATGGAGACTCCCATACAGGATAAACCCAAGGTTAAACACGCCAAGACACATAGTAATCAAACTGGCAAAAATTAAAGACAGAAAAATTACTGAAAGCAGCAAGGGAAAAATGACGAATAACATACAAGTGAACTCCCATAAGGTTAAGAGCTGATTTCGCACCAGAAACTCTACAAGCCAGAAGTGAGTGGCATGATATACTTAAAGTGATGAAAGGGAAGAACCTACAACCAAGGTTACTTATCCAGCAAGAATCTCATTCAGATTCGATGGAGAAATCAAAAGCTTTACAGATAAGCAAAAGGTAAGAGAATTCAGCACCACCAAACCAGCTCTACAACAAATGCTAAAGGAAATTCTCTAAGTGGGAAACACAAGAGAAGAGAAGGACCTACAAAAACAAACACAAAACAATTAAGAAAATGGTCATAGGAACATACATATTGATAATTACCTTAAACGTGAATGGATTAAATGCTCCAACCAAAAGACACAGGCTTGCTGAATGGATACAAGACCCATATATATGCTGTCTACAAGAGACCCACTTCAGACCTAGGGACACACACAGAGATGGAAAAAGATATTCCATGCGAATGGAAATCAAAAGAAAGCTGGAGTAGCAATTCTCATAACAGATAAAATAGACTTTAAAATAAAGAATGTTACAAGAGACAAGGAAGGACACTACATAATGATCAAGGGATCAATTCAAGAAGAAGATATAACAATTATAAACATATATGTACCCAACATAGTAGCACCACAATACATAAGGCAACTGCTAACAGTTATAAAAGAGGAAATCGACAGTAACACAATAATAGTGGGGGACTTTAACACCTCACTTACATCAATGGACAGATCATCCAAACAGAAAATTAATAAGAAACACAAGCTTTAAATGACACAATAGACCAGATATATTTAATTGGTATTTATAGGGCCTTCCATCTGAAAACAGCAGATTACATGTTCTTCTCAAGTGCACATGGAACATTCTCAAGGATCGATCACATCTTGGATGACAAATCAAGCCTCAGTTAATTTAAGAAAACTGAAATCATATCAAGCATCTATTCTGACCACAATGCTATGAGATTAGAAACGAATTATGGGGAAAAAAACATAAAGAACACAAACACATGGAGGCTAAACAATACGTTACTAAATAACTAAGAGATCACTGAACAAATCAAGGGGAAATCAAAAAATACCTAGAGACAAATGACAATGAAAACACAATGACCCAAAACCTATGGGTTGCAGAAAAGCAGTTCTAAGAGGGAAGTTTATAGCAATACAAGCCTACCTCAACAAACAAGAAAAATCGCAAATGAACAATCGAAACTTACACCTAAAGGAACTAGAGAAGGAAGAACAAACAAAACCCAAAGTTAGCAGAAGGAAAGAAATCATAAAGATCAGAGCAGAAATAAATGAAATAGAAACAAAGAAAACAATAGCAAAGATCAATAAAACTAAAAGCTGGTTCTTTGAGAAGATAAACAAAATTGATAAACCATTAACCAGACTCATCAAGAAAAACAGGGAGGGCTTCCCTGGTGGCGCAGTGGTTGAGAGTCCGCCTACCGATGCAGGGGACGCAGGTTCATGCCCCGGTCCAGAAGCATCCCACAGGCCACAGAGTGGCTGGGCCCGTGGGCCATGGCTGCTGAGCCTGTGCGTCCGGAACCTGTGCTCCACAGCGGGAGAGGCCACAGCAGTGAGAGGCCCGCATACTGCATTAAAAAAAAAAAAAAAGCGAGAGGACTCAAATCAATAAAATTAGAAATGAAAAAGGAGAAGTCACAACAGACACCGCAGAAATACAAAGCATCCTAAGGGACTACTGCAAGCAACACTATGCCAATAAAATGGACAACCTGGAAGAAATGGACAAATTCTTAGAAAGCTATAACCTTCCAAGACTGAACCAGGAAGAAATAGAAAATATGAACAGACCAATCACAAGTAATGAAATTGAAACTGTGATTAAAAATCTTCCAACAAACAAAAGTCCAGGACCAGATGGCTTCACAGGTGAATTCTATCAAACATTTAGAGAAGAGCTAACACCCATCTTTCTCAACCTCTTCCAAAAAATTGCAGAGGAAGGAACACTCCCAAACTCATTCTATGAGGCCACCATCACCCTGATACCAAAATCAGACAAAGATACTACAAAAAAAAGCAAATTATAGACCAATAACATTGATGAATATAGATGCAAAAATCATCAGCAAAATACTAGCAAAGAGAAGTCAACAACACATTAAAAGGATCATACACCATGATCAAGTGGGATTTATCCCAGGGTTGCAAGTATTCTTCAATATATGCAAATCAATCAATGTGATACACCATATTAACAAATTGAAGAATAAAAACTATATGATCATCTCAATAGATGTAGAAAAAGCTTTTGATAAAATTCAATGCCCATTTATGAATAAAAACTCCCCAGAAAATGGGCATAGAGGGAACCTACCTCAACATAATATGACAAACCCACAGCAAGCATCCTTCTCAATGGTGAAAACTTGAAAGCATTTCCTCTAAGATCTGGAACGAGACAAGGATGTCCACTCTTGCCACTATTATTCAACATAGTTTTGGAAGTCCTTGCCATGACAATCATAGAAGAAACAGAAATAAAAGGAATACAGATTGAAAAAGAAGAAGTAAAACTGTCACTGTTTGCAGGTGACATGATACTATGTATAGAGAATCCTAAAGATGCCACCAGAAAACTACTAAAGCTAATCAATGAATTTGGTAAAGTTGCAGGATACAAAATTAATGCACAGAAATCTCTTGCATTCCTATACACTGATATTGAAATATCTGAAAGAGAAATTAAGGAAACACTCCCATTTACCATTGCAACAAAAAGAATAAAATACCTAGGAATAAACCTACATAGGGAGACAGAAGGCCTCTATGCAGAAAACTATAAGACACTGATGAAAGAAATTAAAGATGATACCAACAGATGGAGAGATATACCATGTTCTTGGATTGGAAGTATCAATATTGTGAAAATGACTACACTACCCAAAACAATCTACAGATTCAATGCAATCTCTATCAAATTACCAATGGCATTCTTTACAAAACTAGAACAAAAAAACTTAAAATTTGTATAGAGACACAAAAGACCCCAAATAGCCAAAGCAGTCTTGAGTGAAAAAAATGGAGCTGGAGGAATCAGGCTCCCTGACTTCAGACCATATGACAAAGCTACAGTAATCAAGACAATATGGTACTGGCACAAAAACAGAAATATAGATCAATGGAACAGGATCAAAAGCCCAGAGATAAACCAACGCACCTATGGTCAACTAATCTATGACAAAGGAGGCAAGGATATACAATGGAGAAAAGACAGTCTCTTCAATAAGTGGTGCTGGGAAACCTGGACAGCTACATGTAGAAGAATGCAAGAACACTCCCTAGCACCATACACAAAAATAAACTCAAAATGGATTCGAGACCTGAATTTAAGACTGGACACTCTAAAACTCTTAGAGGAAAACATTGGAAGAAGACTCTTCGACATAAATCATAGCAAGATCTTTTTTGATCCACCTCCTAGGGTAATGGAAATAAAAACAAAAATAAACAAATGGGACCTAATGAAACTTAAAAGCTTTTGAAAAGCAAAGGAAACTACAAACAAGATCAAAAGACAACCCTAAGAACGGGAGAAAATATTTGCAAATGAATCAACGGACAAAGGATTACTCTCCAAAATATATAAACAGCTCATGCAGCTCAGTATTAAAAAAACAAACAACCCTATTCAAAAATGGGTAAAAGAGCTAAATAGACATTTCTCCAAAGAAGACATACAGATGGCCAAGAAGAACATAAAAAGCTGCTCAACATCACTAATTATTAGAGAAATGCAAGTCAAAACTACAATGAGGTATCACCTCACACCAGTTAGAATGGGCAATATCAGAAAATCTACAAACAACAAATGCTGGAGAGGGTGTGGAGAAAAGGGAACCCTCTTGCACTGTTGGTGGGAATGTAAATTGATACAGCCACTATGGAGAACAGTATGGCGGTTCCTTAAAAAACTAAAAATAGAATTACAATATGACTCAGCAATCCCACTAATGGGCATATACCCAGAGAAAACCATAATTCAAAAAGACACATGCACCCCAATGTTCACTGCAGCACTATTTACAATAGTCAGGACGTGGAAGCAATCAAAATGCCCATCGACAGACGAATGGATAAAGAAGATGTGGTACGTAATACAATGAAATATTACTCAGCCATAAAAAGGAACAAAATTGGGTCATTTGTAGAGACGTGGATGAATCTAGAGACTGTCATACAGAGTGAAGTAAGTCAGAAAGAGAAAAACAAATATTGTATATTAATGCATATATGTGGAACCTAGAAAAAGGTACAGATTAACCTGTTTGCAGGGTAGAGATTGAGACACAGATGTAGAGAACAAACGTACAGACACGAAAGGGGGAAAGTGGCAGGGGGTGACGGCGGGGGTGGGATGAATTGGGCGATTGGGATTGACATGTATACACTGATATGTATAAAATGGATAACTACTAAGAAACTTCTGTACAAAAAATAAATAAAATAAAATTCAAAAAAGGAAAAAGGAAAAGGCTACATACTCTACGATTGCAACTATGTGACATTCTGGAAAAGACAAAACTATGGAGACAATAAAAAGATCAGTGGTTGCCAAGGGTTTGGGGGGAAGTAAGCAGGAGGAACACAGGCGATTTTTAGGGCAATGAAACAACTCTGTATGATACCATAACGACAGACAGATGTCATTATATACTTATTCAAACCCATAACGTACAATACCAAAAGTGAAGCCTAATGTTAGCTATGGACTTTGGATGATTATGATGTGTCAACGTAGGTTCATCAAGTGTAACAAATGTTACAATTTGTTCTAACTCTGGTGGAGAATGTCAATAATGGGGAGACCATGAATGCTTGGCAACAGGGAGTATACAGGAAATCTCTGTACCGTCCTCTCAATTTAGCAGTGAACCTAAAACTGCTCTAACACTTAAAGTCTTAATTAAAAGAAAAAAAAAAGATTGAGGGACAATAAAAGGTGACAAATACAATAGAGAAAAAGTTTTTTTTTTTAATTTCAAGCACAATGTTTAGGTGTGAGTATGAAATAAACTGGCTCTTTAAAAAAATTATCTGCACAGTTGTAATAGACCTGAAACAGGTAACGGCACTGATGAATCCATGTCTTATAACCCTGTAGGATGCACATGTTAGGACAGTGTCTTGCACACAGAAGGAACTAAATAAATATTTCTTAAAGGAAAATAAATAGAAAGGTGGATGAAAGGAAGGAAAGGGAAAAAGGAAGGAGGAGAGGAAGACATAGAGAGAGAACAGTTTTCAGGGAAGATGTTTCATTTCCTAAAAAGTTTGATTGCGACCAAATTCTTTGAAATTCGTTGATTCAGAATTGACAAGGCACTAGAATCCAAATTTTTTACTGCTTTAGGGTATTATCAAGTACGGTTTCAGATTTATAACAGGTTAATTGCCCTACTTCCATACTCTCGCTACTTAGGGAATTTTCAGCCATTGCTTATCTACAGAATTTTCATGCTGGATAAAGTAGATGGGTCACTTTTTATTCCAATAAAATTTAATATGGTTGTAACCTTTTTAGTGACTCTATTTTCTATACTATATTATCAGGTCTATGGTTCCAGAAATGCCTTTAATGAAAATAGATCTGTAGATTGTATACATTCTGCAGAAAACAAATATAATTATTTTATGAACAAGGTAAGGTATAACTAAATAAAAATACATCAGTAAAATTATCAGTTCAAAGTAGCTATGTTTCTTTTCAAATTCCTTCAATTAGGTTATCCATTAATTATGGAGGACACCTCTTAGGTCAGTATTTGGAAAAAGCATCTTAAGTAGGAAAGTCAAATCATTATATCAACACAGAGGAAAAAAGTGACTTATAAAAACAAATTGAAGGAAAAATCCAAGGTGCATAATCTTTAAGTTACGTAATTTAAGTGAAGTCAGAAGAAATGTGGGCTAAAACATAACATTGCTTCATAGTTCTTGGTCACATGACATCAGCTCTGAAATTCCTATTTTGTACTAGCAAGTAGCAATGATATGTCTATCGAATTGCTATTAGCTACATTGTTCCACACCTGGATTTCACAGAAGTTGTAGGAACTGTGAGATCTATAAATGTCACTTTTTCAAAAAAATAGATCTAGCTTTAATAAATAGTGTATTTGTTTTACAGTGTTTCCTGTATT
This sequence comes from Mesoplodon bidens, assembly GCF_964165515.1. NCBI lineage: Eukaryota > Metazoa > Chordata > Mammalia > Artiodactyla > Ziphiidae > Mesoplodon > Mesoplodon bidens. Next base: position 71,390,332 of record NC_138166.1, on the reverse strand, counting down.
CCTATTCACCATATGGGAAATTGTCAGACATCTCACTACAGTGTGTTCTCCAATCATACTCAGTATAGTGGACATAATAGGGGGTTCAGAATAACTTTGGATAAATTGCTCAAGAAGTCAAATATTACATCTGTGTCAGGATCAAAACTCAGAGACATACAGAAGTGGATTTAAGAAAACTTTAAAACTTTAAACTTTACAGGTTGATCAGGATTCTACAGGTAGCACCCTATCAGAAAACTCTCCCTCAATGACCTGTTTGCTAGTTCACACTTCTGCTAGTTATCAGTTAATTTAGCATTAGCGAATATCACTTGAAGGTATTACTCCCAAAGCTATTTGGCGATGTCTACTTTTAAGTCAGTGGAACTAAGATTAATTGAGGGATGATTTTGCGTGTATGGGACTAACTAGAGGATAAAGTTTATAGTCTAAAGTAAAAGAAAATTTATTATAATTTTCAGCTTATTAGTTATAAGGCAGAATATGATTTAAGTGACAATCTTCTATACTGCCTTATTTATGACAATATTTGTTTGATTTAAAAAATTCTTATAAGAATAGATTATGATGTGACAAATTTCTCTTTTACCCCATATCAGGCAACAGCTGTGTTGAATGTACAATCTGTTTTACCAATTCCTATAATCTTCTGTGGTATTTTGAGTTGGTGTATTTCTAAGTGTCATTTTCATCCATACTTATACAACTTTCTTGAAACTTTAGAACAAGATTTTATATTCATTCCATTAATTTTCATCTTGCTCTTCTCAGACCACTGTGCCAAAATCCTTGTTGGATCTCAATTCGGACATTCAACACAGTAGCTACATTTCCTTAGTTCACATATTTTGCTCACTGTGATAACCTTACCAGGTAAGGCCAAGCAAAGAGCTCTGTGATTCATTACTGTGTTAGTGAATCAATGTGCTCTACACACACTTCTGTTAGCTGCTCCATTTCTAAAGTTTCCACAAAGTTGAAAGGGCACTGAATCTTATTAAGTAATAAGGTAATATATATAGTATTGATCAGCATTATCTATTCGTTCATTTACATATACATCTATTTATTTTATGTTATTTTCAGATCATTTCAAAATTAGAAGGATTACATGATATTTTAAAAGTAGAACTGACCCTAAATATTAAGTGATGCTGTGATGGCTAATTTTGTGTCAACTTTGCTAGGCCATGGTACTCAGATATTTAGTCACACACCAGTGTAGATGTCAATGGGGAAGTAATTTTTCGATGGGATTAACATCTGAGTAAAGTAGATTACCCTCCATAATGTGAGTGGGCCTCATTCACTCTACTGAAAGCCTTAGGAGAGAAAAAAAAAGAGAGATCTCCCAAGGAAGAGGGAATTCTGCCTCCAAACTGCCTTTGGACTTGAACTACAACATCAGCTCTTCTGAGGATCTCCAGCCTGCAAGCCTGTCATGCAGATTTCAGACTTGTCAGACCCCAATTCCTTAAAATCAGTCTCTCTCTCTCTCTCTCTCTCTCTCTCTCTCTATACAAAGACGACACACATTCTATAGGTTCTGTTTCTCTGGAGAACTCTATTATAGGGACCTTCAGCACTATTCCCAAGCCAAGGTTGGGATGCTCTAGAGGGGGCTTTTGTAACAGAGAGAAGATAGTCTGGATTATTTCTATGATCATTTTCATATTCAGTGTTCCTTCATGACTGCTAGTGACCTGTTCTTTCTAATCAGTACAATCTTTGGGTGTCACACGGCTCACTGCTTAGATGGACCTGTAGCTGAAACATAGGCAGCTGACAAATGAAATAAAAAATACTGATCAAAAATTATAATGACCTTTATTACAGTTATAGTATGATGTAATCTATACACCATTCTTTCACATATCTACTACATTTGAATTTCCCAACAATCCACGCCACATATAGCTTATATTTTTATCATAATTTCAAACAAAGAAATGACTGTCAAAAAGATACACTCTTACTTAGGGAAAGAATTAGGACTAGACTCTGATAGTCTTTTTAAATACTTTAGCATCACCTCTTGTTTAATATAAGAAATAAATTCATGGAAATTGGACTGCTGTGGATTGAACTGTGTCCTCTCAAAATTCATATGTTGAAGCCCTAGCCCCCAATGTGATGGTTTTTGGAAATGGGGCCTTTGAAAGGTAATTAAGTTTAGATAAGGCCATGAAGGTGAGGCTCTAATGATGGGACTAGTACCCCTATAAGAAGATCCATCTCTCTCTCTACCACATGAGGACACAGTGAGAAGACAAGCCAGGAAGAAAGCTCTCACCAGAACTCAACTATGCTAGCACCCTGATCTCGTACTTCTGGCTTCCAGACCTGTAAGAAATAAATTTCTGTTGTTTAAGCCACATAGTCTATGGCAGCCAGTGCTAACACACAGACTTGCAAATTCTGAGTGTTATTGAATACTACAACCCATTCAAAGATTATATATTAAGAAGATTTTTTTAAAAAACAAGTAAAATTATACTAATCAATGATAATGATTATACTAATCATTGATACTAATCAATGATGTGATCATAAATAAGTGGAACTCAGACTCTAGGTTCATCAGAATCCCTTGCAAAGATTACTAAAGTATAATACTGCTGACCCCACACCTGTAGCGTGTGATTCAACAAGTCCAGGTTGTGGCCCCAAATTCTGCATTTCTAACAACAGTTCCCAGGTGATAGTGATGCTGAACCATATTTTGTAAATGACTGATATAGGTTGATAAAAGGTGTAAATCACAGTCTATTAAGAGCACTAAGAGTGCATTTTAAACACACATATATACACAGAACACCAAACTGGATTTCTAAGCGTTTAACCCTGGGTAACTTGAGTGGGGCATGTTTTCAAAAGGAAGTTTTAAAAATTTCTCCAGTTTGTTTTAATAATCACCAGGTTTGAAGAATTAATAGTTTAAGATTATCATATTAGAAAAGAAGTACGTTTCATTCCTTTAATTATCTACAGTAAGAAAACTAGGTTAAGAAGGTAATATTTAGTAAAAAAAATTCTTTCAAAATTTTCTTAGTATAAAATATAAAGTTAAAATACCAAGTTTTTATTTATAAAGTACACTGTCAGAAAATAGTTTGTTATTTTGAATATACTTGATATGTATCATTAAAATCCTGTGGACATTACTCATTTACTTAAGCCCTTTCATACTGGGCAGGATAAATGTAAACTAGTCTAAACTTAACCAGAGGGAAATCAACAGATACAGCAACAACACTCTCAAAGAAATCATAAAATAATTTAAAAATGATCATCAGACACAGAAAAACATCTCCAGCAGTTAGCTTTAACAACAGTAAGCTTCAGTAATATTTGTTCAATGAAATTAATGAATGAAAGAATTATTGTTTAAAATATCAATAATGAGTTTTATCTAATAAATAATATATATAACTTATAAATATATAAATGACAAATTGATATATTTTATATAAATAGTATATAGATAAAAATCTATCATAAGCAGCAATGAAAAGATGCTTGAGAATACTATGTCTACTGAATGAACTACAAAGTAAAATGAAGCTTGAGTATGGGTCAGAATTGTAATCAACAGAATGTATAGATATATAAGATAAATGTGAAGCAAGATGATCAATAAAGTAAATCTGAACTCAATTCCCAACTGCCATTTTCTGTGTGAACTAAGGCAAGTCACTTGATTTCTCTTGGTCTCTCTTTCTTCAACTACAGAATGTCCCTCAAGATAGTTCTTGCTTGAAGCAGAAATGTTACACCCAAGACTTCATGCACTTCTGCTTTTCCTTAGAATACTTACCTGCTCTTCTCCCTCTGTGAAAAGTGAGTATCTAGAGCTCTACCGCACAGTTTTATTTCTTAGAATGCCTAAGGACAGACTCATAAACCAACAATCAACCCAGTTTAGTAGTTTGGTTAATATGTTTGCTATGGACCTTTCTTAAGTCCCAAGAAAATAAGTTATGAAATTAATATTTAAGAATTAGCATATATTAAACCAAATGTATAGACTGTTTGGACAGTTAAAGAAATTTTGTGAAAGGATAACAATTTCATTATAATCTCTTATTTTTTTATTATACCCTTGATCTGCACTCATAATAGTATTATAAATGTATTCCATCTAATCCCAAAGATTTAATGAAAGGCAAAATTACTTGTAGTCTAGCTACAAACAAATGTTTATGTCTCAAAAGTATATTTTGTATACAGTTAAATTTAGGGTATTAGAAAAATGGAAAATAACCGAATTTACTATATATCAGCACATCAATTATTTGGGCTTTAATTCAAATAAAAAGAAGAAGGAAAAAAAAGAGGAGAAAATGCGTCATGTAAATCTTTCAGTATCCACACAATAAGGCTGAATAAGCACTGTTGTTTTTTTTTCCATGTAGTATGGAGGATTTAGTAGTATTCTCTCTCTTTAATTCAATATGCGTAGGCAGAGTAGGTTTTCCTTATATACAAAGGAAAACGTAAAATTAAAAAGATAAAACAAAAGGAAAAAAAATCAATGAAATAGCACAATGTTAAGAAGAAGTAACGTTTAAGAGGAAATCAAAGGAAGGGAGAGCAGCTAAAAAGACCAAAAGAAAGATAAAGGGCAAAGGATTTAAAAATTAAACAGAAGAGAAAAGATTAAAGAAGGAAAGGCAAAAAGCAATGCAGCAGGATTTAAGAAGCCAGTAAAAAGAAAAGACATGCAGTAATGACAAAGGGATAGCAAGTGCTAAAGAAAAGATACTTGAAGTAATGAAAAGAAGAGAGAAAAAAAGAAAGTAAAATAAAAGCAGTTGTAAATTAATTTTAAACACAGTATAGGACAGATACAATGTTAATGGGCTTTCAATTTTTTTTTTCATCTTCTTGGCTCTGTTATTGATAAAAAGAAAAAAATCAGTCTTTAGGCACAGGAGATTCAGAACAGTATTTCCAATGTACAGGGATGCAGCATGGGTTAGTAGAAAGTGCACTCCCACCAGCAGGCTCTGTGGTGTTGCATAAGGAACTTACCTTCTCTGCCCCACACTACATCTCACAATTTTCTAATTTACATATTGAAGCCACTCTCACCTTATTTCTGATGTCCTTAGCTGACTAAATGTTGTGACTTTACATACAATCCATCATTGACTCTGATTCTGAAATCACTAACTTATTTTACAGTGAAATAAAATGTATCATAAATGACAAACTGAATTACAAATAGACTCACTTTTAAATAATCAATCGTTCCCAGCAACAGTAGTGCCACTGAGAGTTTCAAAAATTATTTGAGGGGGTATTTTAAGTTGTCATAATAATTGATGGGAACAGCTAGTATTTAATAGGTAAGGGTGAGGGAGACTAGATATGTTCCAATTTCCTTCAGGACATTCTTTTAGGTAAAAACATGTTTATAATTACTTAGGCCTCTTTGAGATTAGAGACCATAGGTGCTCAGTGAATGTTTACTGAGTGAGTAAACGAAGTTAAAGCAAATAAAACACCATCATTCTAACGCAGTCCATAGTTCTCTTCTTATGTATGTTTATGTCTATTAAGGCGTAGAGAATATTTTCAGTATGTGGAAAATAAAGTATGCTGATGTGATTACTTTAAATTTATACAGCACCTTCTTCTAATTAGAATCTCTCTTCTGGCAATGTTAGGGTCAATGCAACATCAAATAGTAATGTAGCAGTAACTACTGAAATCATAAAACCTTTATAATGAATTTTTACTTGTGTAAACAATGACAAGTGAAATACAAATTACTATTTACTGTCATGTACATTGCTCTATAAAACAATCTAGATTATTTCCAAAATATAAAAACAAGTTAATCTATAGCCACTTTGGAAGACAGATTGGTAGTTTATTACAAAGTTAAATATAGTTTTATCACAAAACCCAGAAATTATGCTCTAGATTTCACCAAATGAGCTGAAAACTATATACACACAAAAACCTGCACATGAATGTTTATAGCAGCTTTACTTATAATTGCCAAAACTAGGAAGCAACCAATATGTCCTTCAATAGGTCAATGAATAAACAAACTGTGATAAATCCATGTAAGAGAAGGTTATTCAACACTAAAAAGAAATGAGCAACCATATCAAACCATGAAAAGACATGGAGAAACCTTAACTGTAGATTCCCAAGTCAAAGAAGGCAGTCTGAAAATGCTACATATTGCACGGTTTCAACTACATGATGCTCTGGAAAAGGTAAAACTAATAGACAGTAAAAAGATAAGCTCTTGCCAGAGGTTTGAAGGGGAAGGAGGGGGAGAGCAATGAACAGGTGGAACATGAGATTTCCTAGGGCAGTGATATTATTCTTTATGATACGGTAATGGTGGATACATGACATAATGTATTTGTCAAAACCCATAGACCTGTACAACACAAAAAATGAGCCCTGGGCTTCCCTGGTGGCGCAGTGGTTGAGAGTCCACCTGCCGATGCAGGGGACGCAGGTTCGTGCCCCGGTCCGGGAAGATCCCACGTGCCGCGGAGCGGCTGGGCCCGTGAGCCATGGCCGCTGAGCCTGCGCATCCGGAGCCTGTGCTCCACAACGGGAGAGGCCACAACAGTGAGAGGCCCGCGTACCGCAAAAAAACCAAAAAGAGCCCTAATGTAAACTCTTCAATTTAGTTAATAATAATGTATCAAGTTTGGTTCATCAATTGTATCAAATGAACCATACTAATGTAAGATGTTAATAATAAGGGAAATTACTTTGAGGATGGGGGTTATTACAGAAACTCTCTGTACTTATTGCTCATTTTTTCTGTAAATCTAAGAATTCTCTAAAAAATAAAGTCTATTAAAAAAAAGAAGTTAATAAATCAGGCTATATGTTCACAAAACTTCAATGGAAATTTGGGTGGACTGACACCATATGCCCTCTAAGAATTTGAGCTTAACTCTTCGGCTGCATATGTGCCTCTAGTTAAAGCTCAGTTTTTAATCCCCACCCTCACCCCAAATCACACTCTAGGGCACGGGTGAAGTTAAATACTTTTAGGCATGGGTGAAATTAAACACTTTTATTAGGCCACAAGGCATGGTTTCTCTCAGGATTTTTAAATTATTTAAGAGTATTTCTTTCTCTCCTTCCATGTGTAACCAGATTCCTCACCTACCCTTGTCGAACATGACATGAGACCTTCCGGTTCAAAACAGAATGGACCACCTCCCTTCTCCCTCCATAATAAACCATACAAACATGACAGCTAAAGGCTGTTCAATAAAGGAATAAACCTACAAGGATAGAAAGTTCAAGAGAGAAGGCAATAGCAACAAAATTCTGGAAGCTGGCAAGCTAACACATGAATTATAGTTGATTAAACAAACCTCAAAGAACCGAATCCTTGGCTAACACTGGGGACAAACCAAGAAGCTACTTGATCCATAGAAGAAGCCCCAAACTTGGTAGCATGAGGCACCTCTGGAATAAGACTGAAGACATTTAAGAAGGAATCAGACTCTCCTGTTTCCCCTCCCCTATTCCACAGAGCCAGGCAACAACCCCTTCTCATTCCCATGCAGAAACTCAGTTTACTATCTAACACCAATTTCTCTTTTTACATTGATCGATTTGCTTGTTTTCTTATATTTTCTAATATCAAATGCATTGCTTTTACATATTTTTTGGAAGAAGGATAGGAATGGAGGGGGGAAGAGGAGGAGAGGAAGGCAAGGAGGAAGAGATAGAAGGGAGGGAGGAGGGAAATCAGTAAGACATAAAAATACTAAAAATTGGGGCTTCCCTGGTGGCGCAGTGGTTGAGAGTCTGCCTGCCAATGCAGGGGACATGGGTTCATGCCCCGGTCTGGGAAGATCCCACATGCCGCAGAGTGGCTGGGCCCGTGAGCCATGGCCGCTGAGCCTGCGCGTCAGGAGCCTGTGCTCCGCAACGGGAGAGGCCACAATAATGAGAGGCCCGCGTACCGCAAAAAAAAAAAAAAAAAAAAAAAAAAAATATATATATATATATATATATATATAAACTTGGGATCACACATAACTTCGGTGCATTAAATGATGAGGAGAGAAATAGCAGTAGGAGATGGCACTTAACATTTAGTAACAGCGTACTAACAATGCCCTTGTGTTCTCAGGGACCTAAAAGGAATAGGGGGTGTATCAAATGAGCACAGAGGCCTTCTTTTCCTTCCTGTTATATCTTAACTGACCTAAAGCAAAACTTCCTCAATAAATATGCATTTATAAACATACATTTATCTGTGTGAATTTCTCTACAAAGACTCAAGAAAAGGACAAGCGATCAATTTTGTTGAGCCACAGGTGAAATAAGGAAAAAGAATATCTTCAATCATTTAGTGAGCTCTAAAGAATTAAAGGATAAAAAGTAATACAGTCAAAAACAATCACTTTTTCTTCAAGAAGAAAATTACCTACTTCTTTGGCCCACAAAAGTCCTCTATTTAGTGTAAACTAAATTTTATGATTTTCTTCATTTTTATAGATAACAAGGTCATGTAGAATAAGATAATACTGGTTATTTAGGATAATAAGAAAAATATTCTCAGGTTATCACTGACCTAGTTAGAGAAAGAAGACACTGTACACAAGCCTTTCTCCAACGCTACTGAATACGTTTCCCTCAGAAAAGAGGTGGGAGAGATTATACCTTCGTGGGATTTATTTCCACATATAATATAAAAGGGTTACTGTTTAAATCTATGCATCACTGAGATGTATCTTCCATTTTTATGAAGAATCACCTCAATAAACATACTTTAATTTAGAGAATAATAATAAAAGGCAATTGCCTTACTCTGTAACAGGATAAAAAGTATTTCATTATCATAATTTTGAGATATAACTTTTTATACAAATGATAAAATATTTTTAAAAGTAAATGTTATATATGACAGAAAAGCAGTTTCAATGGATGCACACACGATTTTGGTGTATGGTAATCAAGTGAATCAATCATAAGACAAAGTTATCATGAAATAGAGTTAATTAGGTATAGGCTTGAGGTATGGCAGATGGAAGGTGTAACATATGAAAGGAAGTTAAGCACACTTTTTGAATTCTGATTTTCTGGGTGGTTCCCCTTGTCATATAATGAACTATTACATTTCATTTCTGAATAACTGAGGAGATTAAAGCATTCAACTGTAGCTCATGAATTACTCTGAAAGCTATTCAGAATTTAAATGTAATAGCTGGTCTCTCATTTTTCATTGTCTAGTAAATGAGTTTATGAATAAACAAATGAATTCATATATTCCAAACAGCAGACCAGTCATGCACCCCCAATTCATTCATTCATTCATTCATTCAATAGATACTTACTGATCTATAAAGGGTCAGGCCCTACCCTAAATGACAGCCTAAGACAAACATTCTATGCCCCCATAGAATTCACAAGTTAATATGAAAACAGACATTAAACAAATGTATTTATGTGTTACCAGTAATGAAGTAGATGAAATGAGCTGTGGAAAAGAACAAAAGCATAGAGGAACGGGGAGTTATTTTAGAGGGGGAGGTCAGCAAAAGCTCCCAGAGAAGGCACCATTTAAACTGAGACCTAAAGGCTAAGAAGGAGCCGGCCAGGCATGGAAAGGAGCATTCCAAACAGTGGAAACAGCAAGTGCAAATGCCCTGAGTCAGGCAGGGCTGCAAGAACTAACAGAAAGCCAGTGACACCAGGGAGAATGAGCAAGGGAAAAGGAGGCAATAGATGAGGTAGGAAAGCTAGGCAGGAGCAGTTACCAAGAGCCTTTCAGAGCCAAGGTAAGAAGTTTACATTTTATGCCAAGTACATGTAAAGGCTTTAACGCCGAGAAGTGACATGACCCAATTAACATTCTTAGTATGGCACCATCACTGCGCTCTGTAGAAAATAAATTAGATTTCTTGTGGGGATTCTTAGTTGTTTTGGGCACCATGAGACCTTCCATCAGTCTCCTGAAGCCTATAAATCCCTCCTCAGAATAATATTTATAGATGCATAAAACAGAATACATAGAGTTACAAAGGAAACTAATTATATTGAAATTTATTTCTATCTGGGACCCTTGGAACCAAAGAACCCAGGGTGGAGAATACCTGCTAGTGAACATAAGTGAAAGTAGAGTCAGAAGGCAATGGCGGTGGATGCAGACAGGAATGGATGACTCCAAGAAAAATTTAGCATTTTTGGATTCTTTGCTTATTACGTAGGTCCAAATTTTTGAGCATGGATAAAAATGTGTGTCTGTTTTCTTTTTAATCAAACTCCTCTATATTTGTGTATTTTAAAGGACATTTTCTCTCATGTAGAACCAAAAAGTTTATATTGGAGAATTTTTCTAATAGAAGTTGTCCTATAGGCAATCCTTCACTCTGTGAGCATTGATTGATTATAATGATAAGCACTGATGACAAGAGCTAGCATTTATTGAGCACTTACTATGTTCCAGGTACTAAGCAAAGTGCTTTGCAGTGCAATGTCTGGTTTAATTCTCATAACAACCCTTTGAGGTAGAGGCTTTATTGTTATCCCCCTTTTTACAAATGAGAAAATTAAAGCTCAGAGATATTAAGTAATTTGCCCAATACCACACAGCTGGTAATTGTCAGTACTGGGAATGGAGGCCTGGACTAAATCCAGAGTGAGGGATTACTGAGCATCTACTAAGTGCTCAGTATTGGGTTGGCAATAATTGGAACGCCAAAAATGTATAAGCCAGGGCCCAGATCTTAAGGCACCAATAAAACAGTTTATAAGTATAACAAACACACATATGTATATATCATTGGTGGAATATGGCAGACCATAAAAATATGTACTTACTTTAGTATCACTAGAACTAAGTATTCAGCAAAAGGAGAGCTCTGAATTTGTAGGGAATGTTTTAGGGCAAGTATAAGACTTGGACTGTTTCTTTAAAAAATTCGGTACGCTTTAGATAAGCTTAAAGGTGGAGGACGTAATTCTGGTAACGAAAGCAATGAATCATATGAAGTATTAGGGTACGGTCAAAAGATAAACTTAATGGCAGAACGTCTAGATTTTTAACCTCCTAGAAGTGACATTTTAGAAAGTTACTTAACTCCCTTGATACTCAATATTCTCATTGGCAAAATGTGTTTAATAACCTCTGCTTGTGAAAGTATATGAGTGTATGTGGCAAACTGTAAAGCAACTTCCTTTAGCAGTTTTATACATATAGTAAACATTTCATTTTGCCAAAAGGCAGGGACCTCATATAATGTTGTTTTTGTTTTTCTTTTCCGACCTAGCCCCAGTGAAGAATGCTGTGATACATTATATGATTCTTTGCTGCGTTTCATTTGGCACTTCTTATTTCTACACATCTAGGAAACGCTAAAGGCAAACCTAACCCGAAGCACCTCCTTCCTCACAGGGACCCTCTTCTTGGAATCCAGTTCCATCAGACCAGCTTCTGAGTGATGAGGATAATGGCTAATAATGGCTTAATGTGTTATTCCTTCCATAAAGCATTTACGTTTAATAATAGTCCCCAATGTCCTATAGCTAAAAATTGGAAAATAAAATAATTTCAGATCTTACAGAAATAATGAGAAGGAAAGCTGAAATTCTGGGACAGAAGGGCCACTGGGTCTTCTTTAAGTCACACTGCTCAGGAGTTGCAGCCTTTCTGAGGAAGCTACATTAACCAGTAGTACAATAACCAATATTAAAATCAGAAAGAAATATCAGTTAAGAGCCTTAGATGTTGCTGTCAAATAACGAGTTCAGAAATGAGCATTTCAAGACTAAAAAGGAAGGCTTTGATCTTTTAAGATTTCTTAATAAAGAGACCTAATATTAAAATGGCAAAATAACAACATTTATGAAATCTGAATGGTGGGTGCATGGATTCTACTAAATTGGTTTATGTATGTTTCTGTATGCTTTAAGCATTTCTTAACCTGAAAGTAACAAATCATAAAAAGCAAGAATAAAGAAGTTCTTATTACAATGGACACAGAAATATGTTCAACAGCTATTCCAATTTTAATGTTTCTCTTGTTTTGTACTACACTACTAATCCTCTGGCAATTGAGTATGACAGGCTGGATAAAACACACCTGGATGCAACAAAACACTTTATCCCAAATTCTTATGAATTTAACACTAGGTCAAGATAAGGCTTTGCAGACTTTTCCTAAGACCAAAAATTATAACAGAGTATCACTAATTAGTGGTTTTTTAAAATCTAATAATATAGCCAACAAAATTATGCTGATACGATTTGCCAAAACTTGAAATAATGTAAAGTACACAAATAATATCATGTAAACCAGATAGTTCAAGAAATGTAATAATGCTAATTTATATCTATGCTACAATTTATAGTTTTCAGAGAACTTACAGCTATATTATTTCACTTAACTGTAGAAACTATAACTTGTATATTCTGTAGGGAAATGATACAAGTGTTAATTCAGCACAAGTCTTGACATGCCAGCTGATAACGTTAGCCTTTGGCATATTTTCAGTTAAAGAAGGCATTCCTAAGAGTCTTAACTTGTTGAAATTGCTTAATATGCTAACTGTATAAATGATGGTTGAATATATGAGTGCGAAATATAATTTATTTATATTTTTCTACAAAGTTTGACAGTTTAATAGTCAACAGTTCTATGCTTCCACATTTGAACATGTAAACCTGAATCTGATAACAAATGATTAAAGAACAAGAGGCAGTAAAAGCTAAACAAGAATGTCATCTGATTACTGTACAGATTAAAACTGGATGCAAAAGTGCTATATGTAAAATATACTTAAATGATACGAGGATAATTTCCAGACAACTTTTCAAAAAGGCGCAAATATTTTTTTAAAAACAAACACAGTCCAACAGCCTGGACTTTTGTGATACAGACCTCTACCACCACCCCCAATTCTGACAATCCCCGCAGGCAACCAACTGCTGTAACTGTGGAATGTGCTCTTTGAACTGTACAAAAGCCTTCAGCCTTTCCTGCATTCTGCAAACAAAAACTGCCAAGTACAATTATTTCTCTGATTTAACATAATACAAGTGTTACTTCTCCCCCCCTCAACGTCCCTAGTGCCAGCAATAGCCTATAATGTCTACATTTATAAATGCACAGAAAAACAATCATTTTTCATAATCAAAACTAAATTTGTTTTAGAAGTATAACAGTTAACTAAACATAATATAAATTCAACAGGCACCATATTCCCTTTTGTGTATGTTTTAAGAATTCTATTTCTATAGATGGATTCAAGGATTGAATGGGATTAGTCCTTTTAATTATATGACTAGGATCTTCAGCTTGAAATCTTTCTTACCAAAAAAAAAAAAAAAAAGACAAACACAATAGTTGTTTATATTCAATTCGTTTACCAAAAAGAACTCATTAGAGCTAATAAGAATATGTCCTTCCAAATGTGAATATCTCTTGATGTTCAAAAGAAAATGAAAAGTAAAAGGCAAAATAAGTCCTAAGATAGAGTTCCACAGATATATAAACTTACCTACCAGTTAAATGTTAGAATAGAGAATTTTTCTATCCTAGATCCAACACAAACTGCTTTTCTTCACTGAGTATGTCCTTGACATTATTCATACCTGAGTATTTTTCTTTTTAAAAAGATAATATTAAACCCAGTACTGAAGAGTTAGCTCCATTTTTCATGTACATTAATGCTTCCAACTATTTGTATGTATAAACTAATTATCAGCTGCATTACTCTACTGGAAAATATTTGAAGTTTTATAAAATTAAGTTATGAACAGATAAGACACCATCATTTATTTAACACAAAAAAATAATTATCAAGTAGAACCAACCATTATAGGAGATGCTAAGAAAAGATAAGGCATGCTTTTGTTCAAAAGAAGCTAACAATCCAGTTGAGGGAGCAAGACATGTATAAAGCAATGAAAGTTTAAGAAAAAATAAACATGATATATATTTGCCACTATTAATTTAAAGGAATTTGTTCATTTCATAGCCTATTTAAATGAAGTTCAACCTCATTCCTTTTTTGAGAACCAGAGACATCTCAGGTTGTTACAAACAAGGCTGAAGTAAACTGGCTTAGAAGTTGAACCATCCTACAGATAAGGATTTCTTTGCTCTTTCTATCAAACGTTTTATTCTCTATGTCAGTCAAATCACTTCTCACTGATGCCATAAAAGCTTTTTCAGCTAATTAGTTCATACAGTATTTTATCTTTTTATTGATGCCTATATTTAATAAGTACTTATTAAATACTGACTGTGTTTAGCAAAGAATAGTTAAAAGACTGATGCTTCGAAGTCAGACATGTGAAGGTTCAATTCTGGCTCTGTCACTTAGTAACTGGAGAAGCTACTTAACTTTTCCAAGTCTCAGGTTCATCATCTGCAAAATATACACAAGTGACATAAAGGAAGCTGTCATTGACAACTCTGACAGCTCATAGCCTCCCAGAGAATCTGTGCTTGAACTGGGTTTTGAAGGACAGTAGGGGGTTCATCTATCACAAAAGCAGTGGAGGACTTTCCATACAAAGAGAACAGAACATGCAAAGAGGCATGGAGTGCAACATATCTTTGGAGCATCACTGTATGAAGTTCTGAAATATTTTAGGTTGCAGAAGGTTAGGCTAGAGAGGGCTTATATACACATTATACTTCAATGCTTAGATTGTATATATGTCAATTTACTAGGGTAAAGTCTATGACAAAAGAAAATAGAATTACTAAGTTTGAAATCTTAGGATCATCCTGATCTTTTTCCCTATGCATCCATTATCCAGTCCTACAGAAGGAACAACATGCACAAAAGCCACAAAGCACAAAAGAACTTGAAGCCATCAATTAATGAAATTAGGCCAGAGTAAGTGGAGCAAGAAAGAAGAGTCTAAAATGTGCTGAGTAGAGAAAGATGATGGTAGAGCAGCAGGCATGGTCCAATTTTTGCAGGAACTTACAGATCACTCTGAAGAGTTAGTTTGGATTTTACCCTAAGTTCAAGGGAAAACATATGCAAAATTTTAAGAAGAAAATAAAAATCATCCAATCTTTATTTTTAAATGAAAATTGCTCCCTAGTGAGTTAGAAGGGATAAAGGGTACAAAGAATTGAGTAAAACGGGTAGTCACTACAGTGGTCCAAGTGAACATTTTAAAACAGGGTAGTGTCAGTGGGATGTGGAGAAAGAAACACATTTTGATCAAATCTGGAGGTTTAATTAATGAGAGGAGGAGAGTGAACATGAGAGAAGGGAGATGTCCAGGTGGCCCCAAATTGGTGACCCGACATTTCTGACTTAGGCAACTGGGTATATAATGGTGCTTGCCATTCACTAAGACAGAAAACAGCATAAAAGAAGCATATTTTCTATCCTATTTTGATACGTGAGACAGGAGCTGGCAATGAGCTTATTTTAGATGGATTCCTGTGGGACATTTAAGTAGAGATATCAAGAAGACAGTTGTAAATGCAGATCTTGAACTCAGAGGAGAAATATGAGCTAGAGGTACAAAAGTGGGAGCCCCGGCCTTCCCTGGTGGTGCAGTGGTTGAGAGTCCACCTGCTGATGCAGGGGACACGGGTTCGTGCCCTGGTCCGGGAAGATCCCACGTGCCGCGGAGCGGCTGGGCCCTTGAGCCATGGCCACTGGGCCTGCGCGTCCGGAGCCTGTGCTCCACAGTGGGAGAGGCCATGACAATGAGAGGCCCGCGTACCACAAAAAAAAAAAAAGTGGGAGCCCCAACACTAAAAGTGATAGTCAGAGCTTTGGAAGTAAGGGAGCTCATCTAGAATAATGTACATACAGAGTGAGAAGATAAAGCGGGAGGAGAAAGAACACAGGAAAAGACCTAAATTTATGAGGTGGGCAAAGAAAAGACTCACAAAGGAGACTTAGGAAGGAGAGTAAGCGGGAGGACACGCCACGAGAACATGAGATGATAAAAGGAGGAAGAGGTCAGCAGTGTTAAAGACTTCACGGAAGGCGAGTGATGGAAACTGTCCTAAGATTTAGCAACGATAATAACATTGAGGGACTTCTGGTTAAGCAGAGCAGTCTAAACAAATGCAATTACATCCACTCCTTTCCAAAATACTAATACAGTGGCAATACAAAAATAAAAAGTTATGAACCCATGAAAAAGATCATAGCCGAAGGGGTGACACCCAACAAGACATGACAACACATCTCTGTATGCACTACATGGTCTAACACAGATCCTCAAAGAAAGTTGTTGAAGGAATCAATCAGTACTTTACTCAATCATTCAATCCTCATCTTGTAGAAAAGGAAACTGTTCCAGGAGTCAAAAAATGCAGAGGAGAAATTACACATGAGTTACACCCCAGGAAAACTTCTCAAAGCTGATGAAAATGTCCCTGTCTCCCTCTGAGTGAACTTAAACTAGATATATTTAAATTTGTAGATTTTTTAAGGTAGATAAGAACCTAGTGTAATACAGCATAGTTTTTTGGTTTGCTTTTTTTTTTTTTAACTCAAAGGTTGTAGTTGAAGAAAATAACCTTATTAATTAAGCCAAATATAGTTCCTCTGAGTTAAAAAAAAAGAGCAAACAAAAAAACTAAGCTGTATTACAGTAGGGTCATTGTCATCAGTTTTGAGAATTTTTTCTGGTGTGTAACTCCTGTTACATAGCAGGATGTTAACTGCTCAGCCATTATAATTCATATTCATTTCATTTCAACATGGTATTCCAAAGGATTACACTTCAAGGCAAAAGACTAACATTCACCTTCTATCACAGCATAAAGAGGCAATGTCCTTTTCTGAGAGAGAACATCAAAATCAATTCATTTACCAAATACATATTAAATGTGGACTGTGTACCAGTACTATTCTGGGCAGTGGGGACACGGTTGAATGAGGCATAAAGGAGTTTATACAACACTGTATGGAAAGGATAAGAGTGGGAAATAGGATGGTACCTTATGACACTGATTCTTAAAATCTAGTGGAAAACAAAAATTATTATTTTCAGTATTTGCATATAAACATCATATCCATTAGCATTCATCTCTATAATGAAACGATTGAGAAATTATACCACCTCAAATCATGATCTATATAAATCGAAATATAACTAGATTTAAAATAATAAAAACAAATTCAATCTCAGATCACTTTAACCGTAAGAAAACAGGAACACAATAGAAATACTATTTTAAAACTGCACAACAAAGCCAAAATTGTCTTTTGCACAAGGCTTTTAAGAACCAGTTAAGTGTAAAGGATTTTGAAAAATTAAGAAGTTGGCAATAATTGAGGACTCAGTTAAAATTTACTGGTACAAGTTTGCTCTGAAAAATCAACCTGAAATTTTGAGTTGATATTTGGTTTGCTAATTCAAAACACACTTGGTGGAGAGATACCCACAATGAAGAAGAAGGGGAGAGAGAGTGACTGAAACAGATTCTGTGTACCAACATGCATTTCTCATCTGAAGAGAGAAACTAGGGGTTGACTAGATGAAGACTAATTAAGGATCCTGTTTCTGACTTACTTCACTCTGTATGACAGACTCTAGGTCCATCCACCTCACTACAAATAACTCAATTTTGTTTCTTTTTATGGCTGAGTAATATTCCATTGTATATGTGTGCCACACCTTCTTTATCCATTCATCTGTCGATGGACACTTAGGTTGCTTCCATGTCCTGGCAATTGTAAATAGTGCTGCAATGAACATTGTGGTACATGACTCTTTTTGAATTATGGTTTTCTCAGGGTATATGCCCAGTAGTGGGATTGCTGGTAGAGGGGTGGGACAGTGAGGGTGAGAGGGAGGGAGGCACAAGAGGGAAAAAATATGGGGATATATGTATATGTATAGCTGATTCACTCTGTTATAAAGCAGACACTAACACACCATTGTAAAGCAATTATACTCCAATAAAGACGTTAAAAAAAACAAAACAAACAAACAAACAAACACTTCCTGGGAGTGGGGGGAAGTATCCTGGCAGGGGGGAAGGGCAATGAGAGAAATGGAATTTATTTTTTAAAGTATTGGTAACAAACTAATAACATTCCTTCTTTGAGACAAATGTTGACCCACCTCACTGATAGGGTCAAACCTAAGAATTGAGATTAAAAGTTTTGCTTTGGTCATCCTACCAACACTAACTATTCTTACGTCGAACAGAAAAGATAAATATCTTCGTGTTACTGACTAAAAACTATAAAATAAAAGTACATGCCATTTTCATAAAACTCAGTGGGAGCTGGCAAAGCAAATGTTGGCTCCACTTCACCATTTTGCTTAGGATCAAATCTCCAATAAGAATGTCACGAAGGTATAAGTCTACTAATCAAATCATATAAACTTTCCAAACTATCTCAGTATATAATGTCCCTGGGTGATCGAAAATCAAGATCAAACATATGCAATGACTCTGTTATGCAGGGAAAAACAGACTTTAGTAAAGAAAGAAATTTCAAAGATTGGAAGAAGCTACCTTAAATGGATCGTGGGAGAATTCACATGAATTGTAAGGACTCTAGAATAAGCATTGTACAGCAATATAATGATGAGTAATCCAACAGTGAAAACAATAATAATGGAAGCTTTACATAACCTATATGTCAGGAGCTGTGCAGGCTGTTTCATCTCTCCCCACTAAATTTTCCCCAAATCATCTGGTACTAAGCTTTATATGATGCCCTTAAAAAAGCAAAATTTATACTCTACACTTGATGAGTATGATTTATAATAAAACAAAAATTACCACTTTGTGATATAACCCCATTAGAGAGACATTTAGCAATATATTATAAAAATAAAGATGTAGTATTCTAAAACTCAGACATTCTACTACAAGTTATAACTTCAGAAAAACTCTCAAACATGCACACAGAAAGATATATACAGATATGCTCACTGTATTAGTGTGTGGAATAGTAAAAAATGGAAAACAGCCAAATTGTTCATTTACTGAGGAAGGAATTTTAAAATAACTATGCTTTATTCAAACCATGGAATGTTAGAGCAATTAAAACCTAATTATTACCCACAACAATGGCAAAATGAAAAAAGACAATCTCAGTTTTGGAAAGATGTGGAGCAACTTGAACTCACATGCATTGATGGTGGGATGGTAAATTGAGATAACCACTTTAGAAGACTGCTTGGCAATATCTACTAATGTTGACACTGACACTAATTACAGATAAGCTAGGATACAGACACTAAGTTGATACAATGATGTAGATATCTTATCATACAAAATTTCTCCTCCTAGCTATACAGATATGCATAATATGTAACGGATATGCACAAGAATCTTTAGCGTAGTATTATGCCTAACAGTCAAAACAAGAAAGCAACACAAATGTCCCAAAACCGAATGGAAATAAACAGTGGTATATTCATGTAATGGAATACTAGCTAGCACTCACGACAGACATTTAACTACACACAATAACATGGAGGAAGCATGTAAACCTAACAGTAAGAAACAGAAGCCAGATACACACAAAAGACTATGTACTAAATGATTCCATTTATATAAATTTCAAAAACACAAAACTAATCTATGTTGTTAGAGGTCAGAATATGGTTTCCCCAGTGGGGGTGGGGAGAGATAGTAACTAAAAGGTGGAAAAAGGGTGGGAAGGCTTCTGAAGCACTGGTAGCGTGCAACTTCTTGAGCTGGGTACTGATCACACAGATGTGTTCATTCTGTGAAAATTCCTCAAGATGTACAAATATAATTTTAGCAGTTTTCAGTATATAACTGCAAAACTCATAAATGCAACATATATACTTAATAAAAGCTTACTTAAAAAAAAACCCTAAGAAATCAGACCTGTATGTATCACCATGGATAAGTCACCTAAACATAATTTTTGAAAGCAAAAATTTTTCAGAAGGGCAGATTTAATATGATGTCACTCACATAAATTTTAAAATCACACAAAAAGTGTAAGAATACAGATAAAAACCAACTTCAGTATAGTTAATATCTCTAGAGAGAGAAAAAGGAACAGGACGAGAGCACACAGCTTTTGCTATATTCGTGGTATTGTATTTCTTAAAAGGAGAGAGATCTGAATATAACAAAATATTCACGTGTGTCAAATTTGAATATGTGACTGCCTATTGTGTTATCTTCTGTATATCTACAATATTTTTAAATAAAAGTCTTAAAGAAAGCTATCACTTTGGATTCTAGAGTGAAGAGAATCTTTAAAATAATTTTCAGTGAAAAACATTCTTAACCATTTGCCCAGATCAGCTGATTAACAAATGCTTTTATATATAGCTTAAGTATCTGAGATGGCTGATGGGTGTTTATTTTAGGTAAAATATTTACTAAAATACACTCTATATATAGAAAAACAGTACACTCTTATTTGCAAAAAGATAATTTGGGCCTTTTAAGCTGTACAATAATAAAATCATTCAACATTTGAGAAAGTTCAGCAGAAATCATCTTTAGGAGAAAATATACCTTCAAACTAATTCTTTAAAACCCAAAGCAACTTTGTTGCTCCTTTATGCATTCCACTGGGCTATAATCATAATGAAGTATTTAAGTAATAATGGTTGCATGGGTAGAATCGTCAACTCCACAAAACTAGATCATCGATATACCCACTAAAAAGAGTTATTCATCCCAGGAATACTCAGTCCCTTTTCCCAGATATCACTTTGCATTGTTAACTTGGAAGTCGACTCAGTGGTTAGCTAACTGGTCCTTCAAATGGATTTGGAGGTTACCACCCATTTTGTGTTTAGTAAGAAGTTTTGTCTTTACTGTCTTGTCTTAAAATCGAAGAGGTATAGGGAATAGAGACACATAAATAGGTAGAGAGAGAAAAAGAAACACAGAGATAAATACACATACATGTATATATAGACACATACATATATGCAAACATACACACACTTACTTATGTGTACACACACATTTCTACATACATAGGAAGGGCAAGAGAGACTACAACCATTAAGTGCCTACTCTGTGCCAGGTATTTTTAAGTTTGATCTTTTAATCTTCACAGAACCCTATAAGAAAGTTATTATTATTTTTTGCACATGCAAAACTTACCCAAGATCAATATAAAAAAAATACATGGCAGAGCAAACCCAGGTCTGTCAAATGCAAAAATGAGCCTCTTTCCTCCACAGTATGCTTAAAATAAGTTTTAGGTCGATTGTAAGTATTGCTTTGTATCACTTTCACAGAGAAAAAAATTCATTTTGGCACTATGAAGAAACATAGCTGGTTTTTAAAACAAAATCTGATTTTATTCCCAAAATTTCAATATGGCAAAGGAAAAGTTGCTACAAAGATAATTCTTAGTTGAATATGTTCAAAATGTAATTCCCTGGTAATCTGGGTTTTGGCCAAGACAAATCAAAATCATAGATATTTTACAAATGCCAAGTTTTCAGAGAAACAAAAAAAATGCAATAGCAACAGATGCATTCTCCATAGACATTTGTGTTGAGCCTAGCTACATCCAGAGTCTGAAGAAAGGGGGATTTTAAAATTTCATTTTAATGAATAATAAATTCCTGATTTCTGTTCATGTCAACCAGTTAAATAAGATCATATTCACTCCTTGGAAAATTAGACAGTAGAATATACTGAGAAAGAAAAAAGAAAATAAGGAGGAAAAAGAGGATGGGAAGGAGAAAAAAGAGGATGGGAGGGAGAAAAAAGAAAAGCAAGAAAAATTTAAAAGAGACTAGAAAGAAAACTATATCTGGTACTTCTTGAACTAAAACTATATTTGAAAATTTCTATTCAAAGAAAGAATACAAAGTGCATTTGTTTTTCATTTCTTTTACAATATACTAACATTAACAAATTAAAGTCCCACTTGTGTAAAAGTAAGTGTGTCTGAGGATGATGGACCATTGCATAAAATGCATTAAAATTTAAGGAAAGAAGCTACAAACAACTCAGTAAAGATCACTAGTTCATTACCATAGAAAGGGTTTTGGTTATACTGTAAAAAAAAATCCATTTTTAAATTCAAAATTGAAATATCTATCTTAAGACAAGTTTATACTACATAAATAAATTGTCATTAAAAGTTACTACATAAATGCAAGCATAGAGGTTCCCCTCTATGGATATTAGCACTTTCTCCAAGTAAAACACACTACTTTATAATATCACAAAATATTGATTTTAAGACCTTATCTTTTTAAAAAATTTTGAAGATTCGGAGTAGACAGATCAAATATGAAATTATCTCAACTTTTCTCAGAACTCTACTTAACAGAATCATTGAGATTGCTTTTTTAATTCTTTTTTTCATTATATTAGACATGCAGAAACATATCTAAAATAAATCCTTAATTTTTTAGAGCAGTTTTACTTTTACAGGAAAATTGAACAGGAAGTACAGAGTTCCCATATATATCTTCTTCCCCATTCCCAATAGACATAAAGTTTCTACTGTTATTAACATTTTGATTACTGTGGTACATTTGCTACAACCGATGAACCATATTAAAACATAGTTATGAATTAAAGTCTAGAGTTCACATTAAGGTTTATTGTTTGTGTTGTATAGTTCTACAGTCGTACAGCTGGCAAATACGTAATGCTATGTATCCATCATTAGAGTACCATACAGAATAGTTTCACCACCCTAAAGATCCCCTGTGCTCTGCCTATTCGTCCTTGCCTCTCCTCAACCCCTGGCAACCACTGAGCTTTTTACTGTCTCCATAGTTTTGCCTTTTCCAGGATGTCATATCATTCACTCAGTGATATTCACTTACGGTTCCTCCATGTCTTTTTGTGGCTTAATAGGTCATTTCTTTTCATCAACTGAATAACAGTCAATTGTATAACTATATCACAGTTTGTTTATCCATTTATCTATTGAAGGGCATCCTGGTTGCTTCCAAGTCTTGGCAATTATGCATAAAGCTTATATAAACATTCTTGTGCAAATTTTTCATAGACATAAGTTTTCGACTCATCTGGGTAACTAGCCAGGGATGCAATTACTAGGTTATATAGTAGTGAATACTGTATGCCTGTTTAGCTTCATAATAAACTGCCAAACTATTTTCCAAAGAAGCTATATCCATTCCACCACCAGTGAATCACAGTCCTTGCTGCTTGCTCCACATCCGTGGCAGCATTTGGTGTTGTCAGTGTTTTGAATTTTAGCCATTCTAATAGGTGTGTAGTGGTATCTTTTTGTTTTAATTTGCAATTCCCTTATGAAATAAATACCAAGCATCTTTTCATAAGCTTATTTGCCATCTGTATATCTTCTTTGGTGAGATCCATTTCTTATAGTTGAGTTCTTTGTATATTTTGGATACAACTCCTTTATCAGATATGTGTTTTACAAATATTTTCTTCCAGTCTGTGACTTATCTTTTCATTTTCTTAACAGTGTCTTTCTCAGAATAGAAGTTTTTCATTTTAATAAAGTGCAACTTATCCAACTTATCAATTTTTTCTTTCATGGATTGTGCTTTTGGTGTTTTATCCAAAAAATCAACTTCTAGATTTTCTATGTTACCTTCCAGCTGTTTTATAGTTTTACTTAGCTCTATGATTCATTTTTAATTCATTTTTGTAAAAGGTATACATTTTGTGTCTAAATTTCTTTTTTGCATATGGATGTCCAGTTAGTTGTTCCAGTGCCACTTTTTTTTTTTTTTTTTTTTAATATTGACTTAAACATCCAGCTTATTTATTTATTTAGATGTTGGGGGTAGGAGTTTATCAATTAATTTATTTATTTTTGCTGTGTTGGGTCTTCGTTTCTGTGCGAGGGCTTTCTCTAGTTGTGGCAAGCGGGGGCCGCTCTTCATTGCGGTGCGCGGGCCTCTCACTATCGCGGCCTCTCTTGTTGCGGAGCACAGGCTCCAGACGCGCAGGCTCAGTAGTTGTGGCTCACGGGCCTAGTCGCTCCGCGGCATGTGGGATCCTCCCAGACCAGGGCTCGAACCCGTGTCCCCTGCATTAGCAGGCAGACTCTCAACCACTGCACCACCAGGGAAGCCCCCAGTGCCACTTTTTGAAGTCACTGTCATTTTTCAACTGAGCTGCCTTCACTCCTTTGTCAAAGATCAGTTGCCTATGCTTGTGTGGGTCTATTTCTAGATTCTCTATTCTGTTACAAAAATCTGTCTATTATTTCATCAATATCATACTGTCTTGATTACTGTAACTTTAAACAATGTCTTGAAGTCAGGTAGTGTCAGTCTTCTGACATTGTTCTTCTTCATCAATATTGTGTTGTCTATTCTGGGTCTTTTGCCTTTCCATATAAACTTAAGATCAGTTTATCAATATTCACAAAATAACTTACAGGGATTTGATCGGGATTTTATGGAATCTATAATCTTCAAGTTAAGAAGACCTGACATCATAACCATATTGAGTATGCCTAGCCAAGAACATGGACTATCTCTCCATTTATTTAGATCTTTGATTTTCTTTCATCAGAATTTAGTAGTTTTCCTAATATTGTTGTTGTACATATTTTGTTAAACTTATTCCTGTGTTTCTTTTTTTGACACTAATATAATGGTATTGTAGTTTTAATTTCAAAATTCCAGTTGTTCATTGTTCACATATCGGAAAGCAATTGACTTCTGTATATTAATCTTGTTTTCTGCTGCCCTGCTATAATTGTTTATTAACTCCAGGAGCTTTCCTTGGTTGATTCTTTTGGATTTTCTACATAGACAATCATGTCATCTGCAAATAGACAATTGCATTTCTTGCTTCCCAATCTGTATGCCTTTTATTTCCCTTTCTTATCTTACTACCTTGGCTAGGATTTCCAGTATGATACTGAATAGGATTGTTAAGAGGGGACATTCTACTTTGCTCCTGATCTTAGTAGAGAAGCACGTAATTTCTCATTGATATTTTTTCATAAAGCAAATATCCATGCAACCACCAGCCTAGTGAATAAACAAAATGTTGCTGGTACACCAGAAGCTCCTGGAACCTCCACCCCAATTTCTACCACCTATATACAACTTAACCATTATCTTTAGTTTTGTTGTAATCACTTCTTGCATCCCTAAACACTAAAGTCTAGTTTTAGAACTTCATATAAAATAAATCATACAGTATTATTCTTTTGGGTCTAGGTGTTTTTTATCAACATTATGCTTAGGAGATCCGACCACGTTATTGTTGCTATACTTTACCCAATTTCATTGCTGTAGAGCAGAAGATGAGAAAATTTTTTCTGTGAATGACAATATTTTCCAATTTGTCATCAAACTCAAACCAGTAAATAAGAGTTCATTACTGACCTATCAAATTTAAATAACTCTTTAAAGTTTCATCACACTTTTCAATAATAAAAATTAAAGTTTTAAGTGAAAAGCAACTGTTTCATGTCATGAAAGCAATACTAATGTCTGCAGTCTTTCTCCAAGTTGTCTATTCTAGTTCAATGATGGAAAAATTTTGAACTGAACTTCTAAAACCAAAAAAGTTTCTTTTTTATGCATAGTTTCTACTAAATTCAAGATTCCTAACTCACAATTATAGATTGTCAGGAATGGAAACAGTGTTTCCTGGCTCTATCAGATGTTCCAACCAACAAGATTAAACATGAACCTAGTAATTTTGAAGAATTCTCACTGTAGACTACTTTGACAGCTTTGTCAGATACTATGTGATTAAGAATATCACATTCAAAACCTGTAAAGGTTCATATTTCAGTTTTGGAGATAATTGGGAGAATGTATGATTTGGTTTTATTCAACTCTAATAAGCATTCATTTTCTATTGCACAATTTGGACCTTTTAAAATCAAAACAATACTCTATCACTGAGTTTTTTCACTGATGAATGAAAAGTGTTATCAATTATAAGCAAAAGTCAAATTTCTGGCAGTTAAGCCATTACATCACATATCAAGTGCCTTATCGCAAGGATGATGCTCGAGGTAATTTTCCAGATAAAGGTAGTGATGATAAGAAATTTCTTCCCAAATAATTTTCCTAAAAAAAGCGTTGCCTTTAGCCATCATTCTTTCTACCAATTTCTGAACAGCAACTGAATTCTATGTTTCTATAAAATCATTAACGGACATCTTTTAAGTTCTTCCTGACAAAATAGGAAATCAGTCTTTCAAATACACTGAGCTGACAGAATTTATATATATTTTATAGTAGATTATGGATACAAATTCAGCCTAATTCATTTTCACCATGCAAAGTGAGAAAAGGACTTAACGTCTCTCTTACTGGAAGGTGTATTTAAATAGATATGTTAAGATAGTCTTATTCTCAGATATGAAGAAATATAAAAGAAAAAGAGAGAATCAAAGTTTAGCACATAAAGGGATTATGATGGCACAATTGCACATATTAAATCAAAGGAAGTTACCTTCTTTTCATCAGAATACTCTCAAAATTCTTAACAGTTCTCTGCCAGAAGGTAAAATTAACACTAATTCATTTTGCATTAAATGTTACTATTGTACGGCATCACCCTATGTTATTAGTTAGAAAATGTTAACACAAATAGAAATTTAAGTTACCTACCAAAACACCCGTATATTTTGTAGAGAAAAAAATCCAAAGAATATTGTCATCGCATAGTTTTCTATTACTAACATCTGAATAGCCACAAAAACTGAGAGATGGAAAATATAGAGTGCAGATGACTTACATATGGAGGGTTAGACTTTAATTCTCTCTCCCAGGATTGAGGAGTTTTATTCTTTGTGCTTACAATGCTCCTTTCTCCAGGGTATTCTTCTACTTCCAGAATAGGTCAGGACAAAGCTTCAACAGACTTCTATTATTTGTTTGATCTAGGGGGAAATTATACTTTTAATCAATTATTACAAAATGCATCAAACTTTTTTCTCACTGTGCTGGGGGGTGGCGGTTTCTCATTATTTTCTCTTGGATCTGAGGTGAACAGAGAAAATAGGAATTGCCATTGTTGCATATTACAATAAATAAATCAAGTAGTTTAAATTAACACCACTAAAAGAAACCCACATCTATCTTCTTTTTCATTTTTATGGCTAAGCAGCACAGCAAGAGAAAATTAATATTCAAAATCCAAATGACTACAAAAGCCTACTCAAATGTATTTTTAAAAGACTTTAACATAATTTTGCAAATCCATGAGTTTGAATGGACTGGCAGAAATGATTAGGTATCAAATATTTTTACTCATTCATTTTAATGTCTTATGGCTAAAGAATTACAGGATGATTAGAAAAGTGTAAAGGGAAATCCATTTTAAAAAATTTTAATGGAATAATAAAAAAGATGATTTCAAGAGCATGAGACAGACCAGAAACAGATAGCAAAGGGCCTGTAGGCAGGGCAAGAAATCTAGAGTAAGAATTTTGGAGATGGTACAAAGGTTGGGAACTGCTATTCAAACAGAGCATGTTGGTCAAATTAAAGCATATAACATGAGTACATTTTTAATAAGTTTGATGTTAACTCTCTAAGAAATCTATAAATGTAAAAATACAATATATCCTAACTTCACAAGAACACAGAAACATACTATATGATTATTTGATCTTTGGTGGTATGAACATTCATAATTTTAAAAGAGTTAATTGTATTCTACAAACTTCATCGAATTGTAGTTTTCTAATAACGGATATTTTCTGCCTCATTAAAATGAAACATTAAGATAAATGTCTTCAACTTGTGCCATACCCTGGATCACACTCTCTTGCCTTATCTTTAAGTCATTCATATTGCTTTCCATTAAATAATAAATTAGAATGTAGGGGGAACATTTAGAGAAATTAGGAAATAAAATACAGATGGGGGAAACGTGTCTGCTAGCACTTTAAAGCCAGTTTTCGTTCAGAAATTTAAAACTATTACACTTGTGATTACTATTCCAAAAAAAAAAAAACTATAGTGGCAATATAGTAAACAAATGAAGCCAATTAATAGCTGTATCGGAATAGCTAAATACAAAAACCAAAATGGATGTGGGCAGAAGAATGTCTCTTTAAGCCATCCATCTGGTCACAAACTGATACTTATGTGAGCCCCTTCTGGTTTTAATCAGTCAGGGGTACTTGTAGGCATTTACCTGGAACACCTCAAAATTATTTCAAAGTGAAACAAACAGAAATTTGACTATCAAAAATTAAAGCTATTGAAGGAGAAAACTCACTCAAGACTAGATTTTAGGATTACAGAAAACTGGTATGTTTTCTTTTAGAAAGATCCAACTAATCTTGGCCTAACTGAATAATCTTACTACTAAAACTTATCAACATGCATTCTATATGAATATTTCCATATGGCTTTTCAAACATAGGTAGTTCTACCTTAGTTTCAAGAACACAGAAATGATTTTGCTATATTTTGGATCAGTGCAGATCAATGCACATTCCTTTAGGGAAGCCTTTTGAACTGACAAAGGGTGAATGATTGACAACAGTAACAAATACTTTTTGTTGTCCTGGACTGACATGTCATTTATAGCAATACCTATGCTAATTAATGCCATACATATCTACCAGATGTGTCAGAGAAATATGCCAGACCCTTCACAGAATATTCCGTTTGAGTGTGGCTAAAATTACATTATAGATATGGAAATGCATCCCTTTGTGATAAAGAACTGATCGCTCTCTCTCTCTCTCCCTCCCCCCATGTATCACAGACACATATATACATATATATAGAATATACTTTCTGTGATAGGGAAAAACCCACTTATATGTACAATTAGCTATACCTTGCCTATTCCATTGGTAAAACTTTTTACAAAAAGCAAACTCTACCTTGCCATGTTCAAATACACTATAATCTTAAGCTTAAAAAGTACAGAACATAATGTACTAAAATACTAGTCAAGGTCTTCAGAAACTACGCTATCATCATGACACTTTACATTGAAATGTGTTCCCAGATTCTCTCAACTCCACTGGTAGACTGTTAACAATAGAAACTATGCGTTAATCATCTTCGTCTCCCCATTCCCTAGGACACAGTTTAGTATATAGTGGGTACCAGCTTTTTTTAAAAAAATTAGAGTTAAGGTCAGTAAAGACATCAAAATTATGTATCACATTTTTGTCAGTGAATTCAGTATATACAAAGAAATAATTGTTAGTGTTGGCAACTGAAACCCTTACTCATTAAATCAAATAAACTGGTAAAGAACTCATCTCAGTGTCTGGTACAGAGCTAGCACTCAAAAAACTGTGAACTATATAATCAGGGTGAACATTCATCCTGCATTGCCTGGGATAGATGGGGTTCGTACTTACTGCAATTATTAACAGCTACCACTTTTCTTCTCAAAAGTGTCCCAGTTTAGATGGCAACTTTATTCCTCCAAAGTATCATTAATTTATTATAATTCATTTATATGATTATTTCTTTTTATCAACAAGTTATTCTTTTTCTTGTTTTCTATGATGCTGTTACATGACAAAACTACTTTATAGGGATTGGGATGAACAACATTCCATTCTTTTAACATCAGTACATTCACAGAGAAGGTCAAGGGTTTATTAAATCCTCACAACCTTGAAGCTAAACATTTCATCATCAACCAAGGAATTATCTCCTAGCTGACCAATCCAAATGTGACTTCTTAATTCTTGGTTTGCTTAACTTTCCTAATTCATTTAGCTTATTTTTCATTCTTTCCTTCATAAAACTCTACCTTTGGCCTACATGACACCCCTCTTTCTTGATTCCCCTCCTACCTCTGAGACCTCCTTTTTTCAGTGTCTGCTAGTTCCTATCCTTACATGTATTTCCTCAATGTCAGTTTTCTCAAG